>NW_022973269.1:0-246 GCF_012274545.1 Fukomys damarensis
CATTCTGTTTTCCCATTGAAGAAAGAATCTTTTGGTGTCTATCAGAAGCCCTCATCAGGAATGGTTAAAGGTAGGCAAGTGTAGGCAGTCTGAGTGAGTGGGAGATTGGTGTCAAGGGGTCCATGTGTGCATGGTCATACATTGGAAACAGCAGTCTTGCAGAACTGTGGCTGGCTACTGAGCAGGCATTCTCTTATAAACCTGGGAGGGCCAGAAAAGCAGACAGGCTGAGTGAGTGGAGTATCT
>NW_022973270.1:0-1688 GCF_012274545.1 Fukomys damarensis
TCGTTAGCCAGGAGTCATGGTACACACCTGTGATCCCAGCATTCCAGGAGGCTGAGTCAGGAGAATTGCAAATTCTAGTCTAGCTTGGGAAGTTAGACTGTATCAAAATAAAAAATGAAAAAGAGAGCTGGGGATGTAACTCACTGTGAAGGCCCTGGTTGAACCTCTAATACCACAACCAAAGACTTGCTTGATACCTTGATAGTTGTTTATTAACCTGGGATGAAGGCTGGCACTAGATGCTAGATGCCCACAGTTGATTGCCAAATTCTGACTCCTCCTTCACTTTGTGACATTGGCCAGAGTCCCGGGCTGGAGGCTCAGCTTCCTTGTCACAGAGCCGCTGCTGTATAGAAGCCCCATAAGTAAGTAATTTAAGTCATTTCTGGTAAATGTCTGAGGTTTTGGATTGAGATTCTCGAAGCTTACAGAAATCATGTAGAAACTGTCTTTTCTCTGCTTATGCTGGGGTGTACCTTAATTACATAAATGCGAAGATCACTGACTTTGTTTTTAAACAGAGGCATGTAGCATTAGACCCATGAGTGTGCCTGGTGAAGTTCCCTAGGAAGTGTTGGAAGACAGCTTTGAAGTGCAGGTAAAATGCTAAGGTTGAGAAATGGGGGAGGGATGGGAGGAAGGTCATCTAACTGCCAATAACTTTCATCCACAAAGTACAGAGAATACCAGCCAGGAGGTACAGAGGGATCTAACACTCTGCTGGGCCAATACATTGAAATTTCTGGAGAAAATGCTCTCTGTCCACCCTGCTGAACATTGGGAGGAAAGCATCACAAACTACACTCAAATTCATTCTGGCCTCAGCTAGTGACTAACTAGTACATGACTTGATCTGAGATTAAGACCCAACTGAATATCTGAGATTAAGCCCCAACTGACTCTCTAGATAACCAGCTCATCAGTGCCTGTATTGAGTAAATAAGTTAACTGGCCTTAGATAGATATAAAAATGGGATTTAAGGTTGCAATTGCACCCAAAGGGAAGGAGGAGAGAGACAGGGAGCTCTTGCAAACACCTACGTCTCAATCCATTCCTACATTCCAGGCCAGCAGGCACAAGTAAGCTGGAACTACGGAGTCCTTTTGCCCTGTCACAGGGAGCATATTCACAATCTTCCAGTCACCACACCAGAGGCCTGGGCACTGGTGACCACCTCACAAATGTGACTCGTACATTTATCAAGCCTGTTTTTGTTAAAATGCTGATCGCATAATGACACGAGGATTATTTACTTGTCCAAGTAATTTGTCTAGAGGCTATAAATGGTTCAACCATTTCTACATTGTCTATGACCATTATAGGAAAGAGGGCATTTCGGGAAACTCTGTGTTAGTTAACTGAACCAGATAGCATGATCTGTCTTGGTTTTTCCCACACCAAGGTGAGGACCATGTCTCTGTTTTCATCACTTCTTCTTCTTCTCCTGAGTATGTCGACATCTCATTCAGAAACTGTACCCAATGAGGATATCTGAACCACCTGCCCTGTGATTGCCTGTGGTTCTCCAGGATTGAATGGTTTCCCGGGCAAAGATGGACATGATGATGCTAAGGGAGAAAAGGGAGAACCAGGTACCTGTTGAGCCGTTCTTTCTCCATGACTATTTATTTCCCAGAAGAAACTTCCTAGAGATATGAGGAAAAGAATATCTTATTTAGATAGATTG
>NW_022973271.1:0-953 GCF_012274545.1 Fukomys damarensis
GAAGCACTCTGCAGAGTGTGTTTGTGTTCTAACCTCAAACTGTACCTGTCTCCAACTCTACATGGTTCTGGAGGATTGGCCTCACTCAGACCTGCTTCATATTTTCTTAGGCTGTAAGACCTTTTCTTGTAGAAGCTCCTCACATCAGGGTTTCAAGCTCTGCCAGACAGAGACCTACAAAGAAAAAGGAATACACTTGTACTCCATATAAGATGTGGACTTCACTAGTAAAGTCACAGAGTTGCAGCACCTTTCTCTGTGGAGTACTTCACCTTCAGAAAACTAATCGCTTTATTTTAAAAGGGCTAAGTGGCAAGAGAAGCTGTTTCCCAGTCAAAAACACAGTTTAAACTGCAGAAGCACTCTGCCGAGTGAATTTGTGTTCAAACCTCAAACTGAACCTTTCTGCAAGGATACAGATTTCTGGAGGTTTGTGTGCACTCAGAGCAGCTAGGCACTCTCTTAGGCCTTAAGGGCTTTTCTAATACAAGCGCCTCACAACAGTGTTTCAATCTCTGCCAGGCAGAGACCTACAAACAAAAAGAAATACAGTTGTACTCCACATAAGAAGTGGACTTCACTAGTAAAGTCACAGAGTTGCAGCACCTTTCTCTGTGGAGTACTTCACATTCAGGAAATTAACGGTTTTGGTATCCAAGGGCTAAGTGGTGATAGAAGCAGTTTCCCGGGGAAAACTGCAGTTTAAACTGCAGAAATACTCTACAGAGTGCATTTCTGCTCTAACCTCACAATGAACCTATCACCAATATACATAGTTCTGCAAGCTTGTGTTCACTCAGAGCTGCTAGACACCCTCTTATGACTTAAGGTCATTTGTGGTGGAAGCCCCTCACATCAGTGTTTCAATCTCTGCCAGGCAGAGTCCTACCAACAAAAGGGAATACATGTGTACTTCGTATAACATGTGGACTTCACTGGTAAAGTCACAGAGT
>NW_022973272.1:0-725 GCF_012274545.1 Fukomys damarensis
AAGAGTAAGAGCTCCCATGTCCCCACCTCAAGGAAGATTCATGCTGGAAGGAGATGAAAATATTTCAGTGACAAATTCAGATGGGTGAAACAGGCCTATGAGGCTACGAGAGAGAAGCAGCAGAAAGAATGCCACGGGCAGAGGTTCTTAGATGGAAAATGCTCCTAATTTCATCAAAAGGAGTCTCAAGTGCTAGAAATAGGAGGAGGTGAGGCCACTGGGTGTGTGACCCGCCCTGAATGGTGGTTGGCTCCAGGGTGGGGCCGTGAAGAAAGGGAGAGGCAGGAGCAGCCAGGGAAGCCTGTCCTAGAGAGCACTGAGGGGCTGGGGTGGATTACGGGGAGGGGCATGGCTCTAAGATGACGGCAGGGCTAGGGCTTCTACAGGTGACAGCAGATACATCAATGGCCAACGCCACCCTGGCAGGTGCACGTTCATAAGCAGTCCTCTTATGGGCCAGATCATAATGAACAAATTATAAGGAAGGCACTGTTGCACTTGGCACCCTGGCACCCTGAGTGGGTTTAAGCGACTGAGCATTTCTGTTGAGATCTCATTAGGCGCTGCCCTTGAGGCTGCTGCTGGAGCCCCTGCACTGGTGGAAGCACTGAAATGTGCGTGAGTGGATTTGCCGTATGAGAGGCAGACTCAACTGCACAGGAACCAGGCCACTTCCTGCTTCAGCTGGCAGACTTGGACAAGGTGGCTCCCTCTGCTGCCCGGGG
>NW_022973273.1:0-346 GCF_012274545.1 Fukomys damarensis
TAGATTCATTTGATTAAGAAGGCAAATATGCAATTCTTCCTCTTGGATTATTTAAAGTCTGGTTTATTGACCCCCTCACTTGAACTGTAGAGGAACTTGTGTGTAGATTGCTCCAAACAATATTGTATGCCTATCAACTGATATCGGAAAGCACTTGTTTTTGTCTTTTAATCAAGCCCTCATAATATCATCATGATATCACTTCTCATTTTACAGATTCATTAAATGGTTTCATCAATATTCCCAAACAGATTTCTCTACCACTTTTCCACCACTATCCATTAGAGGACAAAATCCTTAAGGCAATATCTACAAGCAGCTAGGGTCTTAGCTGCATGAGCCCTGC
>NW_022973274.1:0-229 GCF_012274545.1 Fukomys damarensis
TAGCAGTGGGGCAAAAGTCCTTTCTTACAGGAGTCTGGGTGGTACTTGACCAAGTCTACTCCAATATCTCTGCCCTTGAGAAAGTAGCAGAGATTAACTATGTGTAGATACACATCTTTCTACTCCTCTATTCATCTACCCACCCACCTATCCATTCATCTGTCTTTCTACCCACTTCTTAATTCAGCCAGCCAGAAAGCCATTATCTAGATAGTCATTTATTTAACAT
>NW_022973275.1:0-220 GCF_012274545.1 Fukomys damarensis
ACCATCTTTAAAATTATGAAAGGTCCAAGAGTGCCTTTGTTTATATGGGTCATATCAATGTTTGCTGTCTCATAAATTACAAGAGAAATACTTTATTCATTTTTAAATAGTAATAGAATCATTAACAAACAACATTGAGAAGTATGATTGTTTTCTAAAACATCAAGAACAACTTTGCATGTTTATGTTTAAATAGCTAAATTGCTATATGCTTCTGCGT
>NW_022973276.1:0-567 GCF_012274545.1 Fukomys damarensis
TTAATATAAGTGACTTTAAAATATTTTTAAAGGGATTCAAGTAGATGAATTTGCAATGAGAATAGTAATTGTCAAGTACTCTGGATATTCACATAACCCTGATAGTGCTTCCTCTCATGAGCCTCTCATACAAGTATCTAAACTACCAGCTAGGTGTGTGGTAGGCACAGAGCCAGAAAGAGTCATGTAGCTAGAATGTTATATGGTCCAGGTTCTGTTAACCTGATGTGGGCACAGTGGAGTCAGAGCCATTGACCCACCAGTGTGCCTAATAACCCACCTCTGTCATGGAAATGACTTTGATAACCACTCAGGCAGCTGTATTCCCAAGCCCCTCTCAACAACTTGTTTCTTCATATTTGTCTCATATTTTAGATCCTTGGAACAGGCAGTTTTCGGGCCTTTGGTAGAAGTATCAAAAACATCCATCCCTCTGATGGTCCCGGCCAATGATTATTCTGTATCTACCAGTCATGCAGGAGCATGACTGTTGGGCCCTGTTATAAGCATATTTTCTAGTTTTGGTATTTGATGTTTTGATCTCTTGGGTTTTAGGAGCCCTGAAGG
>NW_022973277.1:0-212 GCF_012274545.1 Fukomys damarensis
ATAATATTGGAAGTCATTTTTATCAGCTTTGGATCACAGTGAGTATTATTCTTACAACTACAACATTTTAGAGCTGATAAATCAAAATCTCAGCTTTTGCAGAAGAATATCCAAACTCATAGCATTTGGACCTTATGTTTAAAATGCTGGGATGTGTAGATACAATAATATAGAGTGGGTGGAATCAGAATATAGAAGGAATGTCCATATTT
>NW_022973278.1:0-302 GCF_012274545.1 Fukomys damarensis
TCTGGGCAGGGCATCTGCTAACAGAGTGAGCAAAGACACGTGCCAGCCATCTTGAAAGCTGCTTTGGGGAGAGAGCCAAGTCACTGTCTGGCATTTGCCAGCCCAGGTGGTCCGGGAGGAGGAACACACACAAGGCTGAAACAGATGCCTTCCGTACATGCATTGTAATAATAGGTCAGTACAAATTGTCTTCTGCAAAACATGCTGATTTAGGAGCATGCTTTACATTTAGGAGCTGCGTCTTGTCTAATAGCCTAATGTACAGATAAAGAAATCGGGACCCAGAGAGTTTATGACTTACC
>NW_022973279.1:0-222 GCF_012274545.1 Fukomys damarensis
GATAACCTTTTGGAGAATAAGAAGAAAACTGTCAAACATACCCTGTATCTCTTGACAATCTTGTATTCAAGTAATCTATTTTTTGAAAAATCAAAGCTCCAGTAAAATTCTGTAATTAACCGAAGGATTGCTACATTTTCTTGATCCTTTACTATTGTCTTGCTGGGTGCATGTAGGCAGGCATTTTACACTTGTATCACTTCTTAAAAAGTAGGAAATTAA
>NW_022973280.1:0-820 GCF_012274545.1 Fukomys damarensis
CCAAAGGTACAGGTGAAGACTTCTGGACTAAACCCCAATAGCACAGGAAATAATATATGAGACCACAATAATAAATGAGACTACATCAAATCAAAAAGCATCTGCACAGCAAAGGAAACAACCAACAAAGTGGAAGAGTCAACCTAAAAATGGGAGGAAAATTTTGCTAGCTACTCTTCTGATGGAGGGTTAATATCTAAAATAAATAAAGAACTCAAAAAATTCAGTCTCCAAAACAAGTCAGTCAACAAATGAACCAGAGACAGTTCTCAAAAGAAGAAGTACAGATGGCCAATAAGTATAAAATGAAAAAATGTTTACCTTTTGTGTTTACCCTCCACTGTTGTGCATCAGAAAACATTCTCAGTTCATTTTTACTTTCACTGTGTTGTAGTCTAACAAAACATTGTTTATATCTTGGGGGGAAAAAACTTTCTGTTTAAAAAAATAAACAAGGGCATGTTGGAAACTAGTCTGTGAATGTTCTTACTAAAGTGTCCTTGGAGTTAAAAAGAAAAAAAGTTCATCTTCTTTAGCCATTGGAGAAATGCAAATCAAAACTACACTGAGATTTCATCTCAGATACTCAGAACGGCTATCACCAAAAACAAACAAACAAACAAACAAACACGATGAATGCTGATGAGGACGGGGAGGGCCACCCACTTCTACACTGTCAGTGGGAATGTAAACTAGTAGAACCACTATGGAAATCAGGACAGAGATTATTCAAAACACTAAACATAGAGATGCCATTTGATGTGGATGTACCACTCATGGATATATTCCTGAAAGAACGAAAGACAGCATATTATCACGA
>NW_022973281.1:0-258 GCF_012274545.1 Fukomys damarensis
AAAGCATGCCAGTTATGAAGTAAATGAGTGAACAAATATAAAAAGGTGTTTATAATAACATCAAAAGGTTATCTGGTACTCTTCCGTGCTGACTTTCACCCGAATGAAGCAGAGCGCCGCGGGGAAAGACGCCTTCCAGCCATCAGAACAAATGGCGTCCAGCTCCATTAGTGGTCTCTGTAGATTTTTGTTTTGTTTTGTTTTGTTTTGTTTTTTTAATGCCAATTCCACTCAAGAACATCCTTGATGGATCAGTAA
>NW_022973282.1:0-242 GCF_012274545.1 Fukomys damarensis
GCCTTTTAAGAGCAATCACGTGCCAGGCCTAACAGCGAGTGGAATTCCGAAGACTCACTGTGGGCCTTCTTGAGGGACCGGCATCGCAGAGCAGTGTGGGTGTGCATATCCTCGGTGGGGTTAGGGAGAGTCTAGTCAGAAGGCAATGGTAGGAAAGGAGGTCAGGATTATTGCTGTCCTTTCTGAAATTCACAGTCAATGTTCCTATCAGAGAATATTTGCCTGGGATATCTGATGAGACT
>NW_022973283.1:0-206 GCF_012274545.1 Fukomys damarensis
AAATATATAAAGAAATGTTTAACATTGCTGGCCATTAGAGAAATGCAAATTATTATTATTATTCCTTTTGGGGTATCAGAGGTCTAACTTAGGAGCTTGTGTTTGCAAGGCAGGTGGCTGCACCACTGAGCTAAATCCCCAGACCAAGAAATGCAAAGTAAAACAATACTGAGATTCCATTTTACTCCAGAAAGAATGGCCGTCAT
>NW_022973284.1:0-1313 GCF_012274545.1 Fukomys damarensis
GTCTACTAAAATTTTATTAATATAAAATATGCTTCTATTTTAATAATGTTTAACCTGTTTGGAAAGATAAAAGTAATCCAACAAACTATGAAATTGAGCTAAATTCAATAAACTCAAGTTAAAGAAATCATTAAACTCTCTCTAGAGAAATGGCTGTTTTCAAGCTCCTGCTTGTCTATAAAAAGACCAACAAGATACTTAAGCGTCTCTTTATTACCATTACTTCCCCCATTGACTTACATAGTAATTTCAGATATGCTTTATTTTTGGTCTGGGTTTATTTTCTGTCGGCATTGACTCCAAACAAAAGAGCTTTAATTTTCCCTCATCGCTGACTTTCAACTTTCAGTTCTGTGACAGTTAACAATCTGTCAACAAACACTAAAACACACTAGCAGAGTTTTCCTTAAAGGGGTTTCAGAGTTTTGTTACACAACTGGCAAGGTGCTGAAACTTTCTCTCAGTTTTCTTTTTATTCCCAGAGCACACTGAATTGGAAAGCAGCAAGGTTGGCCCAGCAGGATTTCACAGTTCATGAGTGGCAGGATAAGAGTCAGATGTGGACTCCCAGTCCAGGATGTTCGTCCCATGTTGCTGTGTCTCTGACGTTACCCTAATACGGCCAATTACTTGGAGTTTTAAATGTTGAATTTTTACACCTTCCAGTTGGAGGCTCATGAATGCTTTAAGCAATCTTTGTGAGCTTTATAGCTTTTCCATATGGATCATCAAAAGAATACCCATCACTCTCCGGCTTTATACAAACATGAGTTTTCATTTTATAAAAACACCTCACTCTCTTTGGGAAATACCAGTGGCAAAAGAGGCAGTCTTCAGAGTTTCTTTAACAGTTATGGCTGACTACACAGTAAACGAGAAAAAAAGATGAGATCAAACTTGACAGTGTTGATTTTTCACTGGCATAGAATGATTCCCAAGCAAGAAAATGAATCAAAGTGTTCCTCATCATTGTAGCTCTCTGGGAGAGCCCAGAGATCACTACATTATATCAAACAATCCTTTAACTTATTGTTTACTGTGTAAAAATCTATGAGCATGTAATTAAAACGCTGGGTGGACACTTAGCCAGGGAACTTTTCTTGCTACCTCTGTTCTCATTTTTTTCAAAGATCTAGTTCATTTTACATTCCCTTTCTTAAAAGAATGTTGATTGCTTTGGGTTTTCTCAGATTAAAAGGGTAATAATATACTTTTTGGAATAAAAATATATCTGCATGATTATGTTCTTTGTATGTACCAGGCAATGAGCTGATTCACATCCACTTTCTACTTCATGTTTTACAATAATACTT
>NW_022973285.1:0-566 GCF_012274545.1 Fukomys damarensis
CAAACTTAGGACCTTGCACTTGCAAGGCAGGTGGCAGAACCACTGAGCTAAATCCCCAGCCCTTGGTTTTGATTTTTTGAGACAGGGTCTCACTACGTAGCCCAGGGGGGCCTCCAACTCACAGGGATGCTGCCTCAGCCTCCCAAGTGCTCAGATTACAGGCAGGCGCCACCTCATTCTGCTTCCCAGTGTTCTCTGAAATAGAGATGCTGAGAAATCACAAAATCAAGGGCAGGAGGGTAGGACTAGGATATTGACAACAGAAAATTGTACTTATTAGTGGCCCAACTACAAACACGGTACCTTGTTAAACCCTTTTTGTATCTTTAATCTACCGAAGGCTTAGCAGCCCAGTGACACAGGCATAATTAGTGCCACTTTGCAGCTGAGGAAGTCAGGTTAAGGGCCTTGGCCTGAGGTCTTACAGGCCAGTATGAGCAATGTGGTAACATTAACCTCCTACCCAGTTCAGCTCAGCCCAACATAAATCCCACACACATGATTATGAAACTGCTTATCATAAAGCAATTAGTACCTTTATAACAGCCAAATTCTTCACCCTAATC
>NW_022973286.1:0-245 GCF_012274545.1 Fukomys damarensis
TACGAAGAGCTCTGTATTTCATTCAGCTGGGTCCCAAGAGAAACCTAAAGAAGAGTAAGTCAGTCAGCCGTATTCACTGAGCCTACCATAGGCTTGCAGGAATGAGAGAAGGCAGGGTCACTGCTGCTTCACGAGCCGTAGTTCTGTCACACACAGGGCCTGGCAACAGGGGTCACTCTGAGGCACGAGCAGACACTGTCCTGGACCCAGGTGGGCCCTCAGCCTGGAAGCCTAAGTAAGGCACC
>NW_022973287.1:0-229 GCF_012274545.1 Fukomys damarensis
TTTTTTTTAACAATTTGACTTTGGCTCTGTTCATAGTGTTTTCTGGATATTGTCATCAACACAAGTAAAAATATTAAATACTTAACGCAAAAATAGGTCAAGAATCCCATACATGCATACTTACACAGTATTTTTAGCGGCAAAATGTACAATTCCTAAATCCTGAAAGTACGTGATATGCTCATAAAGAAGGATAAACTTTAATATTTTATAGAAAATGGATGCAACT
>NW_022973288.1:0-1186 GCF_012274545.1 Fukomys damarensis
TTATAACATAAATACATAAATATACATTATATAAATATAAGCACATATTGTAAAATTATATAAAAATAATTGAATTACCTATACTTACTATGACTATATTATTATTTATACTATCAATATGTTAATATTTCCATATTATTACTATATAATTTATTGGGAGCCAACCAGGTGCCCCTCATGTCTCGCGTATTGGCTGATTCTTCCTGACCGGTTTCCTTACTAGGTGTGATCTGTGTCAGCTGGCAGCTGCCAGACTTATATTTCTGCTACCCATTCAGAAAGGAAGGAGGCCAAGAAAACCTGTAAGGCCAAGAATGTAGAGGCTGGGTGACTAGAAGGTGCCACAGCATGGGTGTGAGGGCAGCTGGGGTTGGCCCTGCTCAGCAGAGTGGTCTCACTAGAGGATCACAACTGGACATCAATTCCACTGAATTTATCAGAGTACATTAGCAAAGAAAACCCAGGTGCAAACCTTTCAACCAATGTCTGTCTTTGTAGTGATCTTAAAATAGAGTTGAGTGGACTAATTATTGGAAATGTTTTCTGCTATAAGCTCATGGAAGTCATTACTACTCTATGTAATTTTAAAGCACTAACCAGGTATCAGAAACTATGCTGTGTTTTATATGCATCATTTCATTCTAACCTCAAAGAAATGTTATTGGACGAGTACATTTATAACCCTGCTAGATAAGAAAAAATGAAGCAGTACAGAGAGACTAAGTTGATAATATGAGGTAGCATGAGGCCAGGGGTCAGCATTACCCAGACCCTTCCAATCCAAACTAGCATCTTTAACACAGCACTTCAAGACAGCCTGTTGGAGGTCATCCAGAAGTGTGCATCTATGTCCTGTGAGTTGCCGGTACTATTACCATTGAGCTCCTAGGAAACCTTTCACCTGTGCCACATTTCAGACTCCCACACGTGTCCCCAGGATTCAGCAGCATCAGCTCCTGGATTCGTGAGCACAACCCTTCCACCTTGCTCAGAGCCCTGACCCCAGGGCTCTCTTCTCTAAAGGACAGAAAGGTGGCCACACATCTATGTCGTGAGTTGCCGGTACTATTACCATTGAGCTCCTAGGAAACCTTTCACCTGTGCCACATTTCAGACTCCCACACGTGTCCCCAGGATTCAGCAGCATCAGCTCCTGGATTCGTGAGCACAACCCTTCCACCCCGTG
>NW_022973288.1:2118-3408 GCF_012274545.1 Fukomys damarensis
GGATGTAGATAATGGAAGAGCACTTGCCTAGCCTGTGTGATGCCATGGATCCCATCTATGATACAGAGAGGGGGTGTGGATTTATAAAGATTTGCCGAGGATTTGTTTGGATCAAGATCCACTGATAATTTCCAATCTGATCCTTCCAATAACATCATGTGGAAAGACTCTTCATTCCTACTTCAGAGGAAACCAAGTCTAGACAGATTAGCAGGTGAGCAGAGCCTAGATTCCATCACAGATATGGTGCTCTGAATACTGTGCTCATATGTTGGAGCCAAATGTCTGTCCACACCACCGGGGAATATCCAGCTTCGAAAAGTAAGACAATGCCTTTGAAAAAGTGAAAAAGCAAAGTGTGCAGGTGGCAGAGCCCAGTGATGGTGCCGTTTTCCTTCTGAGCGCCTTGGGCTAAAACCAGTCCCAAAATACTCATCAGCTAGAAACTGAAAAAGCCTAGTGCCACAGCTATAATTCTGAAAATAAAATAAAGATAAATCACAAAAGTGTAAAAAAAATAATGTAAACCAGAGAGAGACTAAAAACCAGCAGGAGAGAAAATTATGGGGAAAAAAATTCTCTTAGAAACAAGGCAAATGGATCTTCTCTCTGAGAGAAAAAAACCAGAAAACAGTCCCCATTGTCTCTGTCCAGTTCCATGTCCAGCAAACCTGTAGGGATGCAGCAGGCACAGAGCAGTGGAGAGCCTTCATTCATTTACTTACTATCACTGCCCAAGAATGTCCACAACTCCGGACTCAATGCTGCCTATAAGCATACCTGTACATACCCTGTACTAAGCACCAGGTCCCTGCCTTCCCTGAGCTCATGTCTAGTGGAGGAGAAGAATAAGTATTAAATGACCTTGTAAATAAGTGCATAATTGCACTTATAATAACCACTGTAAAGGAGGCACATCTGGAGCTATGAGTACCCGTGCTGGAGTGAGTTGCCATAACCAGGAAAACCACAGGTTCTCTAAAGAGGTAATGAGCAAGTTGAGAGAGAAAGAGAAAGGAGAGAGGAATACTCATAGCTACAAAAGAAAAAGTCACGTTGAGCTAGTTGAAGGCAGCAGGCACTTGTGGAGGAATACAAGAGTTTTTGCAGGAAGGATGCAGAGCCTGAGATTCCAGAAATACCTCCAGCAGGGCCTTCGCAGCAGAAGTAACTGGGGCATGAGAACCATGTGGGCTGATGATCTGGAAGGATCTTTGCCTTTCTCTTTCCATTGTTTTGTCTAAGACTGTTACAGCTTAGATGAAAAATATCCCTGAAAAGTCTCATGTG
>NW_022973289.1:0-895 GCF_012274545.1 Fukomys damarensis
CAGAGGGAAGGTGAGGGCAGTGTCTTTCATGAAGTTGGGATGCACTGGGTATTTCCAAGGACCTGCGCCTCGCAAGGCAGTGCAAGTGGGTAGTGCCGGGCCAGCGAGTAGGGAGAGAGCTCGATGATGTGTACGGGAGAAGCTCCCCATTCCACTCCCCGCGTGGCGTAGTCAACATTTCAAGGGGCGGGAGGCCCCTGTTCATGTGACCTTCAGTGTTCGGAATGACGTAGGAAAGTAAGTCCCTCTCTGCGGGGTCAGGCTGAAGGTGAGGGTTCGGATGAGGATTCCGGTGAGTGACAGCCTCGCAGTTTCTGCACCTGGGTATCGCTGTGCGGCTTTCCTAGTGAGTATCAGCATGAGATTTGACGTTAGGCTCAGCCACAGTGGAGGAGGTCGAGGACCACCCTCGGGGAAGGTAGCAATAAGGTGGTGGGTTAGGGTTAGGGTTAGGACAGGGGAGCACGACACGGAAGGAATTCACACAGCAGACAATTTGGGCGTGAGAGGTAAGGTGAGGGCAGTGACTTTTGTGAAGCTCGGATGTGCCGTGGTTTTCCCTCGGACCGGAGCCTTGCCGCCTTGACAGAATCGGGAGGGAGGGGCCATCGCCTAGCGTTAGAGCCACATTTAGGGGCTGGATCGGATTCCAAGTTGGACTGCCCGTGTAGTGTAGTGTGTGATGGAGGGTAAGGCTTCGTGTTCATTGGACCCTGAGTTTTAGGAATGGTGTAGGACTGCAAGTCCCTCCTCAAGGCTCAGGGATAGGATTAGGGTTAGACGGAGGATTCCCGAGAGGGATAGCCCTGGGATTTCGCGGCCTGGGCGTGTAGCTGTGGGTTTCCTAGTTAGTGTCAGCATGAGATGGCACCTGAGGCTTCAGCACAGGGGAGGA
>NW_022973290.1:0-220 GCF_012274545.1 Fukomys damarensis
CCTGGAGATAGCAGCAGAGGGCTGTGATTTTCAGGGTGCTTTTGGGAGACCCACGCACACACACACACATGCATACCTTGCCTGAAAACCATAATGAAGAAACAAGGGAATTTCTTCGATCGGATGCTGCAACACCACAGGCTGAGCTAACGTGGGCTAGCAGGTGACTGAAAGGAGGGAGTGGAAGGATTTGAATCCAGGTTTGACACCAACCTGTGGG
>NW_022973291.1:0-683 GCF_012274545.1 Fukomys damarensis
GTCATTTCAATCACTCAGTGGCAAAGCTGTGATAAAAAGTTGGGTTGCTAATAACACTCTTCACGGAATCGTAAAAGACAATACTGAAATTCATATAAAAGCACAAAAGACACCAAATAGTCAGCAATCCTGAGCAAAAAAGAACAATGCTGGAAGCACAAAACAACTAATTTCAAAATTCCCACAGAGCCATTTTAAGAATAGGATAGTTTTGGCATAGAAATAGAAACATAACCCATGGTATAGAATAGGGATCCAAGACAAACCCATGCACCTACAACCACACAATTCTCGATAAAAAATTCAAAACAAACATTGGAAAGAAGACAGTCTCTTCAACAAGTGGTGCTGGCTAAATTGGACATCCACCAGTTAAGACTTAAGCTAGATCTTCTTCACACACCTTGCACAAAAGTCAACCCAAAATGAACCAAAAACCTTACAATAAGACCTGAAACTTTAAAATTACCAGAAGAAAATATAAGGGAAACAAATACTTCAAGATACTGGTATAGGCAATGATTTCCTGAACAGGACTCCAATTGCTCAGACAATAATAGCAAGAACTGGCAAATGCTTTTTTTGCACAGAATTTAATAACTGCACAACAAAGCAAATTTTAAAAAGAGAGAAAAGAAGGAAAAACGGAAACAAAGCTTTTGTAAATAAGGAGGGAAAGAGGG
>NW_022973292.1:0-249 GCF_012274545.1 Fukomys damarensis
CTAGGTATAGATTATTTTTTATAATGGTTAGTTGGAGTCCTATGTGCCTCATTTATGTGTATCCAGTTCTCTACTGCTTAGGAAGTTTTCTGGTATTACTTCCGTGAACATTTTTATGTCATTTCTTATTATCTCCTGTTTGTTTATTGACACCCATCAGTCTTATTGTATCATCTAGCAGATGTGGGATTGATTTCTTGTGGTTCCTTACTATTTTTAAGAAATATTTCTTTTCCTGGTCACTATTCA
>NW_022973293.1:0-203 GCF_012274545.1 Fukomys damarensis
CTCTCTGAGTTTACCAGTGAAGTCCACTTCTTATGGGGAGTACAACTGTGGAGAGCATGTCTGTCTAGTTTGCTGAGTTAGTGCTCAATTAGTGCTTTAGGCTCATATAGTTATTTTATCTTGCTAGATAAAGGAGTTTACCTGCTTTGCTATAATTATAATGATTTATATATGAATATGAGATGTAAGACATGTAATGGAGG
>NW_022973294.1:0-282 GCF_012274545.1 Fukomys damarensis
GGACAAAACACTGAAGAAATATATATTCAGCTTCTTGCCGATTTTGAGGAAATGGAGATATAAGGAGGCTGGAAGGATCGACAAATACAGAAGAAGGTTGCCTGCAAGGGTTCTTTATAGCTGTAAATGGTTTATAGAGATGAGATTTAAAATTCATTAGATCCCTGTCAAGAATAATATTGTCAGCACGTTGGATAAGCAAACATTTATGCTAACGTAAGACTCAGTTTTCACCTCTCGATCAAAGATGTGATTCTTTTCAAACTGTTGCACAAAGACTGA
>NW_022973295.1:0-839 GCF_012274545.1 Fukomys damarensis
GCGTATCTGGTATTTTGTCCCAGTGGTGAGAAAATGACTAATACAGATGCTACCTTTTATCCTGTATTCACAGAATTGACATAAGATGTGCTCATGTAATTAAATACACCAATGATATTCAGTCTCATGTTTTTAAGTTTGCACAAATTTCAACACTGCCATTTGGCTAACCTGATATTTATTTCATATTGTATTATAACATTGAATAAATCCACATTGAACTTCTGTAAATTAATGTTAGCTAAACTATTCTTCAGTCTTGACCCAACTTTTTCACTCAAATTTGGAAACTTTCAAGAAAAATTAATATATGCATATGGTTAAAAAACATATATGCATATGGTATATCAATCATTTGCAAAATATTGTTAGTGTTTATAAAATACTACATTGCTTAAATGATAGCAGAAACTGTGTAGAAAAAAGTGATGTTATCTCTTCTGATGTTGGGCTACAAAGACTGATATCTTGTTTGCCTTCTCTCTTTTGCTTTTTTTTTCTCTTGTAGCTCTGAGGAAGCAAGCTACTGTGTTGGAGAAGTCTCTCTGTTATAAATCAGCTGAAATCCTTTAGCCTAACTCAGATAGAAATCATAAAGATTCAATGTAACACCCTGCTAGTGGCCCTGGTGTCACTGGACAATGCCAGATAATGATAAATGCCAGAGTCTGACAGAGCTGTCTTCTGGTTTCTGTCATTGCCAACCATCACCATTCAATGCAAGTTTGTGCCAGAAACCATTTGTCACCACTGCTAGGTGCTGGTTATTGTCCTTTATCTTCTTTGGCTGTTTGTCTCTGGATCTCTTCAGAACTAAGAGTCCTTAGTGTTTTGTTTTG
>NW_022973296.1:0-201 GCF_012274545.1 Fukomys damarensis
TTCAGGCCTAAGGGAGTGCCTAGCAGCGCTGAGTGCACACAAGCCTCCAGAACACTATATAATAGGGGCTAGGTTCAGTTTGAATTTAGAACACAAACACACGTTGTCGAAGGCTTCTGCCGTTTAAAGTGCTGATTGCCCCTGGAAACAGCTTCACTCGCCGCTTAGCAGTTTAAAGCGAAAGCGGTCAGTTTCATGAAT
>NW_022973297.1:0-413 GCF_012274545.1 Fukomys damarensis
GGAACAAAGAGGAACAACTTCAGTCCAAATCTTCAACAAATCACTGGGTTGAATTCTAGAAGGCGGCATCCTGAGAGCGAGGACGGCCTCTGCTGGCACAGGGCTTTGTGTGAGTGAGGACATCAGCCCAGCACCATGACCCAGCCCCCCAGAGAGCCCCGTGTTACAGGCCTGGGTCCTCGCTGCAGAAGGCTCTGCTGCTGCCACCACTGAATCCGCACAACCTGAGGTCTCTGCATCTTAAGCTTCTCAGGCAGTCTCTGAAGAGCCCCCCCTTTTCATAGTCAGCTCCTGTGAGGGCTCCTGTTATGGCACTGGTGCAAGGTGAATCAGATACGCTGAAGGGTTTCTTCTGTGGATTGTGATTCCCATAAGAGCTCCGTCTTAACCAATGAGCCTCTTCTCAAATTGGC
>NW_022973298.1:0-236 GCF_012274545.1 Fukomys damarensis
GGATGTGGAAAGCAGTGTCAAAACCTTAGGCTTAAATGAGATTGGAGAGCAGACATCAGGGAAGTCCTGGGGAATAAAGAACAATAGAGGTACCCAAGGCAGGCGTGGGAGATGAAACGTGTACAGATTTCCAGAAATAGGAGGGACTACAGAGCTGGAGCCCTGTGTACTGGGTCGTAATTGAGCCTGTGGGTGAAGTTGAGCTGTTCTTACAGCTTTAAGAATTCAGTTGTCTC
>NW_022973299.1:0-239 GCF_012274545.1 Fukomys damarensis
CCAACTCTTTTGATAACCTGTAGCTATACTGGAGAACAACGTTTTTAGAGAAAAGAAAACACAAAGGAAAAAAGAAAAGCATGAAAACTGATACATTCATTTCTTATGCATGCTATAGAATATGCAGCTCTTTAAGAATGTGGGACAAATAGTAGAAAATATTTTTCAAGAAATGGGAAGTACGGGTGACTGATAAAGAGTGCCTTAAATGAATTCTCAAGAATACACTCAACAGCAAA
>NW_022973300.1:0-216 GCF_012274545.1 Fukomys damarensis
AGTACCAGTGACTTTTTATTTGAGGTAATCAGTACTTTAAAAAAAATTTGTTTGCTCCTCTCCCTGCCGACACAGGGTCTCACTATGTATTCCATGCACTATGTATTCCATGCTAGTCTTGAACTCACTTCATAGCTCACTTCATGAATTCTCGGTGATCCTCTTGCCTCAGCTTCCAGAGTGCTCCTGTAAGGTAGACTACCACACCCAGTTTAA
>NW_022973301.1:0-454 GCF_012274545.1 Fukomys damarensis
TGTGTGTGTGTGTGTGTGTGTGTGTACCCATGCAATTTTCATGGCTGTTTTTTCTTTTAGAATGTCAATAAAAATTAAAGGTACCAATTGTTCTTATTTTGGGGTTTAACAATAACATTACCAAAAATGCACACTTGTATGGAAGACTAATTTCATTAGACAACAGCAATTGACTGCAAAACTTATTACAGATTAATATCTCCTCACAGCAACAGCTTATGTTTATTTCACTCAAAATTATAATAATATGAGATCCTAAATTGCATATTGATCTTGGGGGAATAATATTTTATTCAGGTTATACTTGGGATACATTTGCTCTTTGTTACTCAGAGAAATCTCTGCTGGCATGCAAGCCTCTCTGACAAAGAGGAAATGATAAAATTCATTGTGTAACAATTAGAAAGGAATGAGGATTATGCACTGGGGGAAGGGAAGGTTTTAAACCATCCAA
>NW_022973302.1:0-312 GCF_012274545.1 Fukomys damarensis
TGAAGTGCATAGCATTTTTTCAAAGTGAGTGTATGGTAAAATAAGAGGCAGATGATTAAGATGCGACATATATAATTTATATATGTGTGTGAGTATGTATGTATACATATGAATTATGCAAAATAAACGTAATTATTATATATTGCAAATATATGCTAATGCTAATAAAAATATTTGTATGCTGTAGCTCAATGCTTCTGGTGAGAAAGAGACAGAGCAAAAGAAGTTTCAGTTATAGGAGTAAAATATTATTAGCCACCAAGCAAATACGATTTCAACTGTCCAAATATAAAATAAACTGGTGATTGCTAG
>NW_022973303.1:0-273 GCF_012274545.1 Fukomys damarensis
AATGTGCCTTAGCTTAGAGTTTACTTCCTTATTTTTGTTTACTCACTACCTTCTCTGCTTCGGATCTTCTCTGTCTCCTACACAGTATTTTCCTATGCCACGCACAAATATATTAAAACTCTTGGAAAATGACAGTCAGTGAACTGCTTTCCTTGGTGTGTGTGTGTGTGTGTGTGTGTGTGTGTGTGTGTGTGTGTTTGTGCGCACACTCACGTGCACTCATAAATGACTTGGCTGAAGACAAACACTTGGTAAGAAAATCACAAGAACTTT
>NW_022973304.1:0-214 GCF_012274545.1 Fukomys damarensis
AGTACAAGGCAAATAGCCTTGTTATGTACTTAGCTACATGCAAGCTCAGATAAGTTTCTTTAAAATGGGTTCTGAAAATCTTGAACAAACTGGAAGAATTCTTAGCTAACATTGGAACACACGTGCAGAACGTTCGCGGGGAAGTAGACAGAGATGTGGAGACTACGCAACAGAAAATAGAGGATTTGAAAGTAGCCAGAGTTTTTATATATGC
>NW_022973305.1:0-1688 GCF_012274545.1 Fukomys damarensis
TATATATATATACATGCACACATATATATATATGTATTGGAATTCAAGTACTAAGGAACCACACAGTATTTCCTTAAATGTGTCATTATGTATTCATATAGTAGTATATACTAGAAATAATACATAAAACAAGGTTGTCAAAACTGTAATTTTTAGGAAAAGCACAATTAAAACACTAATTCTGGAAATGACAAACATTTGAATTAAAAAAATAGAAATGAAATTTTAATTATATTTTATCTGTATAATAAATTTTAGGAAAATTAAAAGTGACTATTATTAAAGTAATGTGTGTTTATACATTTATATGGCAGTAATTTATAAAAGTAATACTCTAATTATATACCAAAATTGTGAGAGACTTCCCTGTTCATTATGCCTAAAGCAGGCTGCAAGCAGTGCAGTTTGCAAAAGAGTAATTCACTTGCTTTAAAAAGTAAGTCTACCTAAAGCCTACGTGACTCGTGGGAGCATTGCAAATGGAGCATGGATCAGTACTGTCCCTCTGCCAACGGCCTCAACAGAGGCCAGAGAATTGGCCTGTGAAACTTTGGGAGCTCTGACATAACACAACAGCCAAGGTCAGAGTGACTCTTACCCAAATTCTTTTCCCAAAATTAAAATCTTCTTAATTGGAAAGACAAGGATAATTGTTATCCACAACCTATGTCTGGTTGGTTCTGTTCTCTAGAATGCTTTTTTAATAAGTCTTGCTGGCATCAGCAATGTAGCTGTAGCAACCACACATAGCTCCTTCACCCCAACTTAATGAATGACCGTGTCACCAATCATCTGGAAGTTCCTGCTGCTTCTGGGTTTTTGCTTGTGCAGCTCTGACCATCCCAGTTCTCTGTTCCACTTTGATTCTGTCTCTAAGACATTTTTCTAGCTCGCCTCTTGGCACTGAGCAGAAAATCTGGGTCCTTGCCAGAATTCATGGTAAAAATAATTAGGGAATAAAAATATCTAATTGTATTGCATTAAAATTTTTAAATTACTCCTGCATAAATATTAATGTAAACATGTTATAGCGAAATAAAAAGGAAATAAAATCCTATGCAATTCATGAATCAGCAGCTCACACACATACACTTTAAAAACTTTTCAACTAATTGAAAATAGTTATTCTTTTGAATTTTAATATAAATTTAACTCTATAAGAAAGAGCGTAAAATCTGCTAAGAACATCATTTGCTTTTCTTCAGCAGGAAAATTGGAAGGAATTTACCTTATGATGTGAAAATTTATAAGATTTGAAAATGCTATGAAAACTGTTAACAATTAAGAATATTTCAACTTAAGTATGAATATAAGTATGCATTGCCATATAATTCCACTTAATCTTCAAAAAAGAATGAAAATACAGTGTTTAAAAAAGTATATGGTTTTTTACTTGAGTATAAAAAATAAATATGTTATTTATTATTGTTGGGTAGAAGAGTTTTATTTTTTTATCTCTTGGAAGCACTATTACACTACACAACATTGTATATATTTCCTTAGACAAAGCTATTCTTTCAAGAACCCTAACCCTATGTCAACACTGACAATTAGAATCTCCTTATGGTCAGGGTATATACTTCTAGTTAATTATCCTTCTGAACCTCAGGTCACAGTTTTCAGGATAGATTAATGCCATGTCAGTTTACAGAAATAATAAAATTTCTTTCTTTTGAAACTGGCAGAAC
>NW_022973306.1:0-787 GCF_012274545.1 Fukomys damarensis
AAGTTCACCCATGGCCATCTTATTTTTTAATTTATTTTATTTAATTATTATTATTATTTTTTTGGTACAGGGAATCAAACCTGGGCCCTTGTGCTTGTGAGACAGGCAGCAGAACCACTGAGCCAAATCCCCAGCTCCATCCTATTTCTTAAATCATCAACTACAAAGTGTTCATAATTAGGATTCTGGCTATGATGCATGCACTCAAGCAAGCAAAGCTCGAATCAACTATTTTCTTAATGAGTTGTCAATAACAAAGTTGAAAACTTCTAGTCAGTCTAACTCAAATGTAACTTGTGTTGGCTCCCACAGCACAGGAAACATTTTTAAGAGCTGACTTTTCTCTTTGAAATCCCACTTTAAAGATCAGCTGCAAACCACGCACTTAAGATAGAAGTGCTAGCTTTGCATTTTAACCTTCTTCAAATGGTCTAAATTCTTGTGCATCCCACATCTGGGGTGCTTAACTTTACATCACAGATGTGAACCTCCACTCATGGGGCCAAAAGACAACCTGTGACAGTGTCCCATGCAAATAACCTTTCAATAACTAAGCCTAGTGGCACCAAGATATCCTGACAGGAAACTGACATTCAGGTAAAACACGGGTAATCATCCAGGAAACTGAAGCTTACATCTGAAAAGATTTGATCAACCCCATCCTCAGAAAATAGATTTGGGAAAGGCAACTGAAAGTCATTCACTCGTTCCTTGAGCAGTTACTGACTGTGCACCTGCTGTGCCAGCCTCACTCTATGTGTCAGAATGGAGGAACAGAGAAGGATAA
>NW_022973307.1:0-1685 GCF_012274545.1 Fukomys damarensis
GATGTGGCAAGACTCTGGCAATATGAAATATTTCTAGATTCATTTAAATTAATTTAAACAGCTGCCTGCACACCACCAGCACCAGCAAGGAAGGTGAGATTTGGGAAGGCTGTTCCAAGATCTGTCCTCCCTCCGGCCTGCTTGGGAGTTCTGAGCCAGACCAGGTATCCCCCCTGTCCCCTGCCTGTACGCCACCAGCTCCAGCAAGGAAGGTAGCCACGCAGGTGTCTCTGAGAGACCCCCACACACACTCTCAGAGCTCCTGATTGCGCCAGTCCTTGTACCCAATCTGCAGAGGCATATGTGGTCATAAAGGGTATTTTTCTGAGCTCCCAACTTTGAATGTCTTTAAAGAAGGCGGGGGGACATGTAGTAGAACTGTGTGGAGTTCAACGCTGCAGGAGGTTGGGGAACTCAATCCTGTCCTTGCAGCCCGAGGTCAGTCAGAGTCACAGGGATCTGCTATTGCCTAGCTGAGATCAGGTTCTACACATGGCTATGCACATTGTATATTATTACAGAAGAGATATAGTCTGAAAAAGGCCCTTCAAATTCATTTTTTTCTTTCTTTTCCTCATTCCACTCTGCAAATTCTTTCTTTTTTTCTGTCCTCTTTCTCCAACTCAGTCTCTTGCTCCACCATATTATCCATAATCCATAATTTGCCTTTCTGCTCCTGCTTCTGCCCTAACTCAGACTTCTTTTATCATTTTTTCTTTTTTCTTTATGTTATTTTCTTCTGTCATTTTGCCTCACTCATAGGTCAATATTTTCAAGGGAAAGTGAGCCACTACTACTATTAAGGGCATATATTCCTGTCCTAATTCCCACACTCTGTCTATCCCTTTTGAATTTCATAATTTCCTAAATACTAGGTCATTCTATGTCCTCTAACTTCACTTGAAACCTTCTCCAATTATTTCACTTATATACTCCTCTCATCTAAACATTTTTTTCTTTCATTTCCTCATTCCAATCTGAAAATTTTTTCTTTTTTTTTTGTCCTCTTTCTCCAACTCAGTCTCTTGATCCAACAAATTGTCCCTCATCTGCCTTTCTGTTCCTGCTCCTGCCTTAGCTCAGATTTCTTCTTTTATCATTTTTTCTTTTTTCTTTATGTTCTTTTCTTTTGTCATTTTACCTCACTCATAGGTCAATATTTTCAAGGAAAAGTGAGCCTTATTACTGTTAAGGCGATATATTCCTGTTCTTATTATCACACTCTGTCTATCCCTTTTGAATCTAATAGTTTCCTAAAGACTGTATGGTCATTCTATGACCTCTCACTTCACTTGGAACTTTCTCCAATTCTTTCACTTATCTATGCTTCTCATCTTAACTCTATCTAAACCCCCATCCTAAATGGTAAAGATGATATATTGAAAAATGTATTCACTGCAAACATATTTTGGGCTGCTTCTTGATTTTAATTTAATTCACATCGTTTAAAGGTGATAGTTTTTTTTTCTTTTTTTGGTTTTCTGAGACAGGGACTCACTATGTAGTTGAATTTGACCTGGAACTAACTATGTAGCCCAGGCTGGTCTCAAACTCCCAACCATCCTCCTGCCTCAGCTGCCCAAGTGCTGGGATTATAGTCATGAGCCACCATGCCCAGCTTTAAGGTGATAGATTAATGACTACCACAAGTGGTCAATTTGCAAATTGTGCTTGATCCTATTGTG
>NW_022973308.1:0-640 GCF_012274545.1 Fukomys damarensis
GGTATAAACTGGGAAAGTAGCTGTTTTGTGTGATATTTGGTGATGTGATTGCATTTGGGAAAAGAAAAAAAATATGAATTAAGTGGATGTTCACACAGTAATCCTAAAGACTAAACTTGCATGAGGGGCTGGGGATTTAGCTCAGTGGCACTGAGACTGCCTCAAAAGTGCAAGGTCGTGAGTTGATCCTTAGTACCCCCCTCAAAAAGACTAAACCTCCATGAGGCATCCACTTTTCACCTGATGCCTCATGTACCCTTAAGTGGGTTTTGAGAAAATGGATACAACTGGCATTTATTTAAAATACTGCCTTAATAAAGATTTTTTCATTTTATTTGTTTAGGTGGGATAGCCCCAATGTAGAAACATTCTGCAGATATTTAGCAGGTCTCCTAAAAATCAGATACTGTTTTCAATCCCTACAAAATTGAAAAGTTTCCCTGGAGCAGATGTCTGGGCTTCATTGTCTTCTCTGGCAAAAACGGAATCTTAATGACCTCCAACATCACTACCAGCTCATAAATTGCACCAGTGATGTACACATTAATGTAGCTGAAGATTGGTGTGTTGATTTCTACCTTTGGTCATGAAAAATGTTCTTAGGTGATATTTCCAGTAAAAAAAAAAAAAAAAAAAAAAG
>NW_022973309.1:0-383 GCF_012274545.1 Fukomys damarensis
TTCTTTTTGAAAGAGACTCAGAATAAAGGCACTTCCTCTACCCCAATTTGCTGATAAAGAACATAACAATCACAGCCCCCTCTACAGTTTAGGAAAACAATTTACCCGTCCTCTGGCAGAGAGGGCTGCAAAGTCCTGCATTCCTTCGGCATGAACACCACATCCAACTCATCATCAGTGAAATCTCCCAGCTCCGGGCCCAGCTCCACATCCAGGCTGTCGAGGTGGGTCATCAGAAGTCCTTCCAAGTCCACTGGCTCCACTGGGTCATAGAACTGAGGCTGGAGGGTCGGGGAAAGAAACAGGACGGTTCCACACAGTTTCTGGTAACAGCAGGAAGGCAACAGTAGATATCTGCCTTGCCCTCCTGTTCAGCTCAGCAT
>NW_022973310.1:0-484 GCF_012274545.1 Fukomys damarensis
ATACTTGGTGATAGGTTCAGTTTGATGTTAGAACACAAACGCGCTTTGCAGAGGGCTTCTGAGTTTTAAAGTGCTGTTTTCACCAGGAAACAGATTCTTTCGCCGCTTAGCCATTTAAAGCGAAAGCAGTCAGTTTCATGAATGTGAAGTGCTCCACAGAGAAAGGTACTGCAACTCTGCGAATTTACCAGTAAAATCTACCGCTTATGTTTAGTACAACTGTATTCCTTTTTGTTTGTAGGTCGCTGGCTTGCAGAGATTGAAACACTGTTGTGAGGCACTTGTAGAATAAAAGCTCTTCAGGCCTAGGAGAGGGCCTAGAAGCACTGAGTGCACACAACCCTTCAGAACTCTGCATACTTGGTGATATGTTCAGTTTGACGTTAAAACACAAATGCACTTTGCAGAGGGCTTCTGCAGGTTCAAGTGCAGTTTACCCTGGGAAACAGCTTCTTTCCCCGCTTAGCTGTTTAATGCAAAAGCG
>NW_022973311.1:0-410 GCF_012274545.1 Fukomys damarensis
AAAAACCAAAAGAGGAATACAGTGAAAGTTGAGTATTCTTCACCATAATTCCACAAGTCATTGTTTTGCTATGTTTCTCCTGTTTCTTTCTCTATACAAACAGATATGCTCTTTATGTACACACACATGCGTGCACAGACATGCACACACACACGCATTTTCTTGTCAAACCATCTGACAACAAAACTGTGACATTTAACCCCAAATGTTTCATCATGCATCTCTTGAAAACAAGCTATTCTCCTACATAACTGTGGCATCAGAAATATAACAGTGACAAATAACATGCATTTCATTTTTTAATTTCCTCACTTAGGCTGTGGAAAATCTCTCTGAAAGCTGGTTTAAATATTTTTGGTATGATATCCAGTCAATGCTCATACATTGCATTTGGCATTTACTCTTTTTTT
>NW_022973312.1:0-221 GCF_012274545.1 Fukomys damarensis
GGCACGAACGTCCAGCCTCTCCCTCCGGGGCATCGGTGTCTCTGGAGCCTGGCAGCACGGATCTCAACGTGACAGCAACAGCGGCCCGCACTCAGACTGCCTGGGCTAAGGCCACGCATTTCCCGGCTTGTGACCCGAGCACTTGGGGGGCTGAGAATGGAGGGTCACTGCACATTCGAGGCCACCCTGGGCTACACAGAGAATTCAAGGCCAGCCTGAAC
>NW_022973313.1:0-261 GCF_012274545.1 Fukomys damarensis
CTGTCCCCTTCCCCTGGGCTAAAATAGATAACTACGGATTTTAAAGGTAACCTCCCTAACAAGCATCACATCTGGGTTGAAAGTCAACAGTCTCTCCACCATGTTTTGAATATCAGCAATGTGAACCATGAAAATAAAATGTAACCAACCTGAGGGAAATCAAGGCTCTAAAACGCTATAAAAAATGTTGCAGCCCAGTACTGGGTCAATTCCGGCACTGCTTTGTGTGAAATCGATCTTTGTCAACAAATACATCTTTTT
>NW_022973314.1:0-210 GCF_012274545.1 Fukomys damarensis
GCTCGGGGCTGGCTGTGACTTTCTGTTTCTTTCTCCCAGATTCCTCTTTCGTTTGCTATTTCCGTCTGTGTGGGTGAGGTCTAGCAAATGTACTGTAATCATTTTCTTTTTACTAAAATATAATTTTTGGGGAAGTGTGTTGGGGATGGGGGAATACAATATTTTCATTTTTTGGTTTGAAATACTTTTTTTTTGTTCTATTAGTATCAC
>NW_022973315.1:0-1280 GCF_012274545.1 Fukomys damarensis
GCAGATTTTAGTTAATAAATAAGCAGAAATGATCTTTCTTCAGTCTTCTGGAACCTATCAAAAGTGTTCTTTCTCTATCATAAAAAGGTACACATTTCTTTGAAAGGAAACAGAATGCTGTCTTTGTGACTCTCCAAGTTATTCAGAAGTCAAACTCCTTTAGAAATATTTTTAAACTGAATGTTAGGTAAAGATTTTACTTTAAAAATCTGACTCCAGTGGTATTTAATACAAAAGGATGAACTTCATGGTGTCAGCAGAATGTTTGGTTGGTGCTCTTAGTTTTGTAAGAGTACGACAAGAAAATCATAGATGAGTCATCTCCTTGGAATTTTTTGAGATTAATGTAGTTGCTTCTCAGGCTAAAGTCAACTTATAAAATGTGCACAGATTCTAAAGACTTACCATATTCGCTGTCATAGAATATAATGAATTTCTGCCAGGCGTACTCTGTGACCACTCTTAGGATCACATCATTCAGGTAGACAGGGGGCCTAACGGAGAGTGTATAATCATCATTCCTGTTGCTCCGAGTGAGTCCACAGCCACTCCGTGGGGTCCCAGCTGTTGAGCGCTGAATGAAGAGGTGTGGGATATGCATAGCGTCCGCCAAGGACTGGAGGGACCCAGCTGACGTGCAGCCAATGGAGCTGACCAGTGCCAGGATGCCCTGGTTCATAAGTTCACAGGCTGCAAGAGAGCACAGTTAACATTCAGAAGTCAGTGGTTTTGTATATTTTCTCTATTTGGAGAGCAGTGGGTAACAAGTACTCAATGATGCACTTTTTTTCTTTTGAAAAACCATAATACTTTATATGAGTAGATCCTGAAATGACAAAGAGCTGTGGGATTCAGTTAAAGAATTCCGGCTGTCTTAGCTAAGCACCTGTGCAAGTCACTTGGCTTCTCGGGGTTTGGGTTTACCATCTGCAGAGAGTGTGAAATAGCAGGAATCTGGTGGTATTGGTGCGAGGGTCAGAGACACTGTAGTTTCTGTTGTTTGTTTCTCATATGATTTTCAATTAACAGTTGGTAAACTTTTGTAATTATCAATGTACAATCCAGAACAAAATAATTATTTAGTAAGTGTACAATACAGGCATTCAAAAAGTAGAGAATATATAAACTGGTGATTGAATGAAAGGGAGTTGAAGGTTGGAGGAAGGCATCGCTGACCACACAACAGAGCCACCATTGTCTACAAATATTCAGTGACACTTTTTCTTTCTCCATAAGGTGGAGCAACAAAATATCTTTGTATTCTTCTTTGTTTTGCTTTT
>NW_022973316.1:0-204 GCF_012274545.1 Fukomys damarensis
TTCCACTCACTGCTTATGGCTTTCCACTTCCCATTTGTGGCCTTCTCTTCTTTTGGCTGACATCGAACATTTTTGACATCTTTGACATTCTGGGGTTTACAGTGTACCTTTGGCTTCACACATCCCCTTCTCCAGCACATATTGCCTCCCAGATCTTTGAAATCTGATAGAAGCCTTCCTAACCCCATATCTTACTTATTTTCT
>NW_022973317.1:0-247 GCF_012274545.1 Fukomys damarensis
TTTGGTGTAACAGAGAAATATTTTGAGGAACCAGTGTCCAAGCCACCCAGCAGGGGGTTGAGTGTTTTTGATGAGAAACGCTGACCCTCCAAAGAGTGAGTAGGTAACACCAAAGCAAGAACAGAAGCTCCAGTGTGCATGACTGGGGTTACTGCTGAGCAGTCCGCACTGGACACCAGAGGAGAAACACATGCAGCTTGTGAAGGGGAGAGGGAAGTGGACAGAGACAGAGACAGCAATGGTAAAT
>NW_022973318.1:0-206 GCF_012274545.1 Fukomys damarensis
TTGCAAAGTATAAATAAAATGGTGTGATCAGTGATGTCAGCATTATTTTCCAGAGCATCTACACACAGTAAATGAACAGGAAAACTGAATCAGTCGTAAGAATAAAGGATGTGTTATGTAAAATCACATCATTTGTAGATGACGCCACTTTCTGAGATTGTAATGAGAATGTATAATTCACATTCTTTTTTGGAAAACATGTTAGT
>NW_022973319.1:0-227 GCF_012274545.1 Fukomys damarensis
CTCTGCATTCAGTTTGACAGCATCATACTGAGGATTTTTGCAACTGTATTCATTAGGGAGATGGGCCTGTAGTTGTCTTTTTTGTTTGGGTCTTTCCCTGGTTTGAGTATCAAAGTAACACTTGTTTCCAGGAATTATGGAAATATGGTTTCCCTTTCAATTTTATTGAAAAGTTTAAAAAGTGGTGACAATAGTTCTTCTCTAAATGTTTTGTAGAATTTAGCAAT
>NW_022973320.1:0-242 GCF_012274545.1 Fukomys damarensis
CAGCCTTAGCTACCACTCAGCGTGTACTTGGGCCATACAGACAACCATGTATTTCAATTGAGAAAATGCAAAACATTTGAGGTAACTGTCTTTTAAGCCCAAACATAGCTTGGTTTTTAACTGTGAGCTCCTGGCATATCCCCATGGACCATCCAACTGCCGGTGTCTATGACATTTGATGTAGGCTTTGGTGTGGGTACAACTTGCCCTTCCTACTCTTGTGGCAGATCAGTATGCTACAA
>NW_022973321.1:0-355 GCF_012274545.1 Fukomys damarensis
ACAAATGTAGTACAGCATACAAAAATTTTTAAAGATGGTATTAAGGCACGGACCACTGCGAGTTTTTTTATGACTTGTAAGAGATCTGTGAATATTGCGATTGTGATTTAGATTCCAAATTTGTTATTTGTCTTTTAACACTGTCTATAGTGATTTTTAGATTAAAGTGTCATTTATTTATTTTTGTTTATGAAATTTTATTAGAAAAATTTGTCAATGTATCACTTATTGGCATAGGGAAAGACTTCATGAACAAACCCTCAGAAGCGCAGGAACTAGCACAAAGAATCAGCAACTGGGATCTCATCTTATTAAAAGCTTCTGCACTGCAAAAGAAACCACCAACAGAGCTAAG
>NW_022973323.1:0-329 GCF_012274545.1 Fukomys damarensis
TTTGTTTATCCACTCAAATTTGGCCCCAATATCAATTAGACAATCAAAATGTCTGGCCACCTAGTGGCTCTCTTGAACCAGGCCTAATTCAAGACCCTTATAACTTTTGTGAGTGTCAAGTAAAATGGTCAGAGATTCCATATGTCCAGGGCTTTTCTTATCTTAGCAACCAGCCCCTCTTTGTTCCACTGCCTGGAGACTGTGTCTTCTATCGCCTCCTCACACACTTCTGCTAGACCAAGGTCCCTCCACCACCAATGCCCTCTCTCTTCATTCCTCAGACCAGCTGGACCTGGCCAAAGACCCTCCACCATACCGGGCATCAGGAA
>NW_022973324.1:0-228 GCF_012274545.1 Fukomys damarensis
AGGCTTGTCTTGTCATGAACGGTGTCCAAAGTCCACCTGTTGTTTTCTTTTCTTTCTTTCTTTCTCTTTTTTTCCACCTTTTGTTTTCTGCTTGGCAGCAGATGGGCTGGAGAACACGATGGGAAAAGTGCAAACACTTGAGCTGGCGCTACTGTGAGAAGGTGACAGTAAAACCCCTGCTTCTTGGGGGTTTGGGGAGGACAGAACACTGGTGATGACTGGGAAGGA
>NW_022973325.1:0-511 GCF_012274545.1 Fukomys damarensis
AAGAAAACATTTTAGATATGCTTGAACATGGAATCTACCAAGTTGAAAGAAAAAATCATAAACGCTTTTAGTTCAATTTGGTCAAATGTATTGAAATTATACATATCATATATTTCTTCCATCCATTATTATTACTTGATCTATTATTGTTTAGGCCTTTTATGTTTCTTTGCATTTTTATGCCACAATATATATTATTCAACTATCTCAAAGTTGTTATTATGACATTTTATTTTTCCCACATCAGTCATTAGTATGTATATATTTTTCTTCTTAAAAATAATGCCAGGTGTGGTGGTGCTAACCTGTATTCCTAGTACTTGGGGGACTGGGGTAGAGGGTTGCTATTCAAGGCCACTGGGCCACATAATGAGATCAAAAGTGGCCTGAACCCTGCTTTAAAAACAAAAAATAATTGTAATAATAATGATAATTAATAAGTAAAATAGACTGTTATGGCTTTTATCTAGATATTTTCCCAAAGCCTCATTGCTCACAGGTGGGGCTTTTC
>NW_022973326.1:0-904 GCF_012274545.1 Fukomys damarensis
TGATGAATGTCGTCATGTTATATACCTAAAATGTGCCAATAAACTAAAGGAATAAAAAAGAAAAATAAATGCAATATCTTTGAAGCATAGAAAAACTAATTTTAGAGAAAAAAATTGTCTGATAGAAGAATGATTTTCATTTGAACAAAATAAATCATTTATACGAATCAAAATATATTCTATATTTGATATATTTGTATAAAAATCTATTATATTAAGAAATCATATTTCATTACACAAAATCTCAAAGCATAAAATCTCTAAGGTAAAAAGAAAGCAAAACTCTAGGGAGATGGGATAGTAAACACAAGAACATATATAAAAAGTCAAGTAAGTTATGGTATCAAAACTTCTATCAATGTTATTCTGAAGTTACTGTAATGAATCAATGCTATTTGTTAATGGTAAAATGAAAGTTCAGAATATAGATGAAGGAAAGTAGAAACAATGAAAGAATCATGCCCTTAAGAATCAGACATGATTTCGTTTGTTTTTCACTTACAGTTATTACTGACTTTTGGAAAATTAGCCACTTTGAGTGACAAGTTTTTCATGTTTAATATATACATTTACCATAAAGATTAAAGCAGATTATGAATCTTAAGGGCCTGTAGTCAGAACCCATTCAGTAAATGATGCTACTGTTGAAAGTAAGTTATGCCTAGGTGGGAAAAGTAACTTTGTAAATTTAATTTTCAAACAGTAAAAATGATTAACAGAATTGGAGGCTTACAAAAGAAATCTTTAGGTGTAACATAAGTATAAATAATGTGTTATCAGTTTCAATCAAGACTTCCAATTCATAGACAAAATTGATGTTTATGTACTAATTCTAAGAAGTGTGATGGCATCTGTGAGGTAACAGCTGGTCTTATATAGGAACCAATGTGTCAGATACTGGGAA
>NW_022973327.1:0-203 GCF_012274545.1 Fukomys damarensis
CTGTGAGGTCTAACGGAGATAAAGCCTGTAGTAAGTGTAAGTTGCCCATAGTAAGCTCTCAGGAGGTATTAGTAAGAATTGTTAAGAATAAAACACTGTCCTATCCGTAGCACTCTCCATTATGCACTTCCTGAAATAACGACCGTGTGGGCCAGAGTCCCTCTTAAAGTCAGAAAGGATGAGCAGGAGGAGAGGAGTGGACT
>NW_022973328.1:0-483 GCF_012274545.1 Fukomys damarensis
GTTAGGTTTCAAAACAGTTACAAGACAGGATTTTGGATATTTCCAGTACCAAGAAATGATAGAGGTCTAAGGTGAAGATACGCCAGTTACTCCAATCCGATCATGACACTGTACACTTGTATTAAAATGTCATGTTGTGTCCCAGAAATAAGCAGACTGTGTCGATTTAAAATATATCAGCAAAAAAAAATTTAAACAAGAGAAAACTAAACTCAAAACAGATAGAAGAAAAAAAAATCAATGGGAGAAAATAATGAAGATAAGAGAAGAACAAGATAGGCGCCTCTTGGTAAACCTGGAAGACTTATTATTCCCAGGAATTAAGGAGAGCCACTCATTTTCTAACCACTAAACTCACCGAGCATAGACATTAGTGGCCATACAAATCATCTAGAGAATTCATATAGAAAAAAAATCATGAAACAAACAATCATTGGGCCACAATAAACCCCAGGGAGGAGGAACAGTCTGTTTTCCAGAGTT
>NW_022973329.1:0-236 GCF_012274545.1 Fukomys damarensis
AAGAAGGATGTCCCTGAGTCATTTGTAGCTAAATGGATGGACCTTGAGACCATACTTTAAGTGAAATAAATCAGATACACATATTTAAATACCTCATTGTTTCTCTGACAAGAGAAACCAAAAGTAGAAATAAGGACAAAAATGTACAACAGGTATTGGGAAACAGGAAGAAAATGTCCAAATGTGAAGGGGAACTGATACTCATTGATAAGGGACCCTCATCAATGACTGAATTT
>NW_022973330.1:0-412 GCF_012274545.1 Fukomys damarensis
AATTTTGTTAAATCACTTCCACATACCTTCTCTACATACTTAAGCCTTCTGGTCTTGTATATCCTTCGTTATATCTTTCTAACAAGACAAACATACAAAATCTTTTCATATCCAAAGTATATCTCTTTTGCCCATAGCTTTTCTACTATCTTCTTCTGTCTCATTTACTATTAACCTTCTATAGCAAACTTCAGCTATTAAAATCTTAAAGTGTTCTTTTTTTTTTCAAGATTGTTACATCTTAAAATTTGACTGGCTATCTATAGAACAGTATTAACTTTGAGTTTTTATCAACAAAGTATAAAAGACCAAGTTAACCCTATAATTGAAATTTAAAAATTTGCAATGGACAAGAAATATTTAAAGCACACCAATTAAACTTAATTTTAATTGAAACAAAGATACATATATC
>NW_022973331.1:0-215 GCF_012274545.1 Fukomys damarensis
GATGAGCTCCTCTTCCTTCAGTGGCCAACAGCCACATGTGACTGTTTTCAATATATAAATACTGTTTTGTAAGCAGCAAAATCTACAAATTCAAACCTGCAGAGTCCAAGCAATAGCACAGTGATAAATAACCGCAGAGCTGAAAATTCCTGCCGGTGAAAGCAATGGAGCAGAGTGGATGAGAGACATCCGTGAAAGCGTGGAGCCAGGTCACA
>NW_022973332.1:0-414 GCF_012274545.1 Fukomys damarensis
TGTTTATGAGGTTTTTGTGGCTTCTTTTGCCATTGATTTCCAATTTCATTGCACTATGATCTGATAATATGCATGGGAATAATTTCAATTCCTTTGCACTTACTTAAGCATATTCTTTGAGCTAATTTGTCAATATTTGTTTTATATAGTTGAATGCAGTGGTATTTGGTGCATATATACTTGTGATTGTTATCTATTCCTCTCGTATTATTATTCCCCTAATGAGGACATAGTGACCTTCTTTGTCTCTCTTGATCAGTCTTGCTTCAAATCCACATTGTCCGCAAATAGAATATCTACCCCTACTTTTTTTTTCTGAATTCCTGTCACATGGAGTATTGTTTTTTCATCCTTTGACTTTCAGTCTATGAATTTATTTTTGAGTTAAATGCATTTATTGTATACAACATATTG
>NW_022973333.1:0-4514 GCF_012274545.1 Fukomys damarensis
TTTTTTTTTTTTTTTTTTTTTTTTTTTTTTGGTACCTGGGATTGAACTTGGGACCTTGCACTTGCGAGGCAGCAGGTGGAATCACTGAGCTAAATCCTGACCCCCCAGGTTTTTACTTTTTCATTGTTTCTATTTTTGTCAAAACTTTTTATTTTGTTCAGGTATTTTTTCAATTTTTATTCAAGTTTTACTTAGATATTCTTGAAGTTCACTGAACTTTTAAAAGGAGATTATCCTAAATTATTTTCTAATAATCCATAGATCTCTATTTCAGTTCCATTATTTGAGTTCTGTTAGATTCATTTGGAGGTATGACAACTTCATGTCTGTTTAATCCAATGCATTGTTGCATTGATGCTTACTTATTTGGAGAAGCAATCACCTTCTCCAGCTTTTGTGGATATTTTTGAAAGTAATAGAAAGTCGCCCTTGATACTAGCCTATAATTCTGGCAGGAATGGTAGGTAAAGCCCCTGGTCAGGCAGAGCTTACTTTGAAGTTTTGTAAATGCCCAGGGATTTTGATTTTGCTTTGAATTTAGTTGGGGAAGCTTGTTTTACCTCTGTTGCTTGGTAAGACCACTGGTTGGGCTCTCCATTTTCCCTGGCTAGGTCACACAATTGCCTCTTATCCAGTGGGCCACAGAGTATGCTTGTTCACCATAAATTATCAGTATTTGAATTCATCTGTTCAAGTGGGTTGTAGGAGGGTCCCTATCTTTGATAATTTTCTCATTGCTGAGACAAAATGACTGACACCAAAAGTTAAAGGAGGAAAGTTTTATCAGAGCTCACAGTTTGTAGAGATTTCAATTTATTGTTAGTTCCCTCCAAGCCAGGGTGACATGGTAGAGGGGCATCACAGAGGAAAAACAGTTTATAGTAGGCAGAAGGTAGCAAAGGAGTGAAGTAGCAAGCAACAATCAGTGACAACAGTACTCCTTTTTCTGTCCCTTATATTCTGTCCAGTGAGGGGCACCTTTAATCCTAGCACTGAACCACGAATCAGTCCCAGCATCACATCCTCAATCCCACACACTCTAGATCAAGCCACCCTGAACAGCTCCACCTGTGACCACAGGAGGCTTTAGAGGGACTTCTAGATACAAGCCATGACAGTCCCTGAGGTTACATGGACCAGAACAAACGTAACAACTGTTATGCTCAGTAAAAGTGCTAAGCTGAGACTTCCCCTGCTCTTAGGCAGAGTCTGAAAGTGAGCTTTGAGGCTGAGGCAAAATTCCTAGATGTGGTAGAAAAAATGATCTCTTTTTGTTGAGACTTACAACTTTGATTGTTCTGGATGGGGCCAGAAAAGGGTCTTTGAGGTTGCAAGAAGTGCTTTTTAAACTCCCACCTGTGGTCTGCTAATTTGAAATTCAGTATGAGCATCTTTTCTCTCCTAGACTGGGTCTAGATGTTCAACATCTGAGGATACCAGCCAAGTTGCATTTTCTACCTTTTCTGGGAGTGATCTGAATGGATTTGGGGACTTCTCTGCTATTACTTGGTATCTCTGACCAAAGGCCAACACAGGAAGGAATGCTCTACTTTCATTAAAATCTACATCCTAGTCTCTAGGAGCTCTGCTTCCTTGCTTTGTTTTCATCTTCCCCTATGTGGCCTGGCCATTCAGTATCCTCCCGTATTCTGCTTGAGTGAGCATTCTGCAAAGCATCTCAGAATGCTGGCAAGATGAGGTTTCTGCCTGTTCTCTCTACTCCTGGTGGAACCTGTGAGCTTTGGAGATTTCTCTCTGTGTGATGATACACTGACTTAATAGAGAGGAGGGATTATGCTGTTCAAGGCAGAACTTTCTCTTAATGCAAATTTTAATTCAATTCTGTGGAACATTTCAGGCGGTTCAGTGTCAGCCCTTGTTATCAGAGATTTGACCAAGGTATTACTGTCTGTGCATAGTTGCTAGTTGATGTTTCTGTCGAGGGAGCAAAGACTGTGCTCTTTTCTTTTGCCATCTTGGTGACACCATTCTCAGGATGAAGTGCTGACTAGGAGTAGTATATGTCATGCAGGATGGACAGTCATGATTGATGGAATCTGCCCAACTTGGTGGCACAGTCCTGCCTGAAGATCCTGTCTTTCATGATGTCTATTTTCTCTGGGGTAACACCCAAACAAGAGAGTTCTAACTCTCTGATTTCACATACTAGTCATTTCCTCTATTCATCCAAGGAAGGAAGAACCTGAAGTCACTAAACAAGAATTATTTGAATGTATAATGTGGGCATGACCCATAGGAAATCCAAACATCCCCAAGTGTCAGGTATGTGACTAGCATCTACATTCCCTTTGCTTTTGCTGTGTAACTTCTCTTTAAGCTGATACCCAAGGCTCAGCCAGCAACATCAACCCCTTCCACCTGCTTCCCAAAGCCAGTAATTGTGTTTTATCTCCATACACTACTTAATTACAGCAGGTACTCAACCCATGCAGTCAATGAGCATTTACTTTTTGTATTAATATGTCTCTAGATTTATGGGAGAGACAGAAAGGAGGTAGGAAGAAAGGAAGGGAGAAAAGAAAGAAAGAGAACCATAAGGCAGCTTCTAGAGAATGAGTCATTGTCTTATGACAAGTTTATGGTATATCGTGCAAGGGAACAATGCTTCTAATGCCTTCCCACCCATCTCCTTCTCTCTCTGCCAGTACCTGATTAGCCACTTCCCTCATGGAAGCATTGAAGTATAGTCTCTAGTGTAACAGTGATTCTCTTTGGGGGTTTAGTAGAGGTTCCTCTCCTCACCAAAACTATCCCTCAGTAGCCTCACACACAGGGAGCTCAGGGCCAACCCCTGCTGCCACACCTGGGTTCTTATCTCTAAGGAATCTGCTTTCTGATCCTATGGCCTCCTTCAGATTTTGGCCTTGTCCAGGAAACTTCTTGGGCCTGTTTGTGGATCATACCAGGTAACTCTCTTAGGCCCTGACTGATATGCTAATTCAGCTTAGAATCTGGGTCTCTCTCATGTTCACCCTTGTACAGAATTACAATTAAAATACTGCATTCCCCTAATGTTCAAGTTAAAGTGAAATATAAGGCAACGTAGTTCTTAAACCAAGGGTGTTTCTGAGAGTTGTCAGATCTCTGCTATTAAGATATCTATAAGAAGGTATGGTTGTATAAGAATGCCTTTCACATTTTCTGTCTCCTCTTCCTAAGTGAACTCTCTTTTACCCTTCCAGAAGCAGTGCCTCATTCATTCCAACAAAAGCCTTTCAGGCATCAGCTTTTGAACTCCTAACTTTACCCCAGCCCTGATATTCCTGTTTGTTTGGTTAGGTGCACTCAGTGGCTGAATGTTAAGATTTCTTCTGCCCTTCCAAGAAGCTTTGTTTCTTCATTGATAGCATTGGGTGTGCCAAAGAATTTGGCTTTAGTTTCAGAGAGGGTAAATCCAGTGGCTTCTGATGGTGAGTCTTACCTCTCCAGGGACTTCGGTTTTTTTCCACTGGTTTCCTCCTCTGGTGGTGGGAGACTGCTACTGTTCCACCAACATTTTTCTGGGGATTTTCTTGGGATCTCTTTGTGGACAGTTTAGATACCTAATAGGCAGCATGGGCAAATCTGTTTTGCATGTCTAAGGAGCATCCCACACATTACCTGGGAGACTACCTATCTCTTCCTGATCCAGAGGCTCTTTGATAACATGGCTTGCAATGTCCGTAGGATTGGACTTTTTAATGTTCATGTGGAAGCTTATGGTGCAGAGTAGTTAATTCCCAGGTGTCCCCCTTTACCAGTGGAAACTTGGTGCTGGCAGAAAATATTTTTTTCTTTTATCCTCAAGGAAAACCCTTCTGAAACACATGTTTTATGTGTTCTCAGAAGGTCCTATGTGATTGAGCATTAATTACTCTAATAGTTGGTATCTCTGTATCATCTTCAGTTTTTGGTTTTCCTTTTGTTCAGTTTCACTCCTAAGACTATGTTTGTAAAAAACCCTACCTACATGCAAGATTTTGTTTCAGAATTGGTGGCAGAGGAATATTAACCTAAGATCATATTTTTATAAGTTGTTGAAGTTAAGCTGATATAAATTTAAATTAAACTGCCTAATTTTGGGATATTATATATAGACCCCCATGGCAACCAAAAAGAAAATGTCTGTTGCTATAGAATATTAAAAAAAAGAGGAGAAAGAAATGTAAATATCTCATTACAAAAAAAAAGAAATATAAAAGAAGGCAGGAATACAATAAATGAGGAAGAGAAAAGGTACAAACATATAAAAGAAACATATAGCCAGATGAAAGAGCAAAGAACTCTTTTTGAAAAATTATTTGAAATGCAAGTGGATTCAATTCTCCAACCCCAAAATAGAAAAAAAGTTGTAACCTCAGAGACCTAGAAAGAACTATAACCAGTATTCTGAAATACTAGCTTTCTGATGGCATTGCTTAAATTCTGTTTAGATGATAGCATTAGGCCAAGTAAGAATTTCCTGAGCTTTAGAGGAGAAGCTGATGGGTTTATAAGGAAACTAAAAAAAAAAA
>NW_022973334.1:0-216 GCF_012274545.1 Fukomys damarensis
CCCGCCATGTGGAGAAATGAAAGACAGTTCAGTAAATTAGAACCTACTAACAGGAGACAAGCTGGGAAAGCAGATTCCAGGACAGGGATGAGAAACTTCAGACCGTTCAGTGACACAAAGAGCCCACTGTGGCATGTGTGCACACGTTCACCTCCACTGCTCGGGAATTGTATGCTTCAGAGCCTCCATTCTACATCCTTGGCACTAATTCACATA
>NW_022973335.1:0-210 GCF_012274545.1 Fukomys damarensis
TGTCCTTGGTGACATCATCCCAAACCTGTAGCTCACCCTCTATCTGAACATCCACAGAGATACTGATAGGCAACCTCATTGTTTTCTAATAGAAATGCCATGAAGATTAAATGAGCTAAAACAGTGCTACTCATACAAGGATTCAGTAACTCACTTATCTTTCTAAGTCAGCCATGGGGATTCCGTTTCTTATAGGCCAAAGTTCTGAAC
>NW_022973336.1:0-274 GCF_012274545.1 Fukomys damarensis
AAACTCCCTGTGACGCTCCTGTCTTAGCCTCCCAAGTGCTGGGATTATAAGTGTGTGCCACCACCCCCAACAACTTGTACTTTTGTTTGTGTGTCTGTTTGTTTTTAAACTTTTACTTTTGCAAATAAACTTTGCCACTGCTTTTTGCTCCTTTTGTTCAATATAAGAAGAACCTGAAATATAACTCCAGGAGGAGAGATGAGCAACCCAGAACCACATTTAGAAGGATCTACCTGATAACAGTGGCATACCTATAGCACATGCTATTGTGTTT
>NW_022973337.1:0-248 GCF_012274545.1 Fukomys damarensis
TCTCCCATCTCCTTTTAGTTTCTTGCCTTGCCTATTTGATTTGGTCTGTTCGGCCTCATGTTAGTGTGAATTGCGTTGTCCTTTTCTAGGATATTGTTTAGAATTCCTTGCAGTGCCGGTTTGGTGTTCATGAAATTTCTCAGGTGCTCTTTGTTGTGGAAGTATTTTATTTCCCCATCTATTTTGAAAGAGAGTTTTGCAGGATACAAAAGTCTAGGTTGGAGATTCTTTTCTTTTAGGACTTGGAA
>NW_022973338.1:0-233 GCF_012274545.1 Fukomys damarensis
TAAAAATTAAAATCAAAATTTCATAATCAAAAAGAAAGTAGTTATTAAACTGTGTATCATTATCTTCAAAGCAGTTGCTCAGCAAAAGACCAAAACCAAAGATTCTTACAAAAAAGAAACACATAATAAACTAAATGTTGTATGTTGTTCAATGAACTAAGATAAACTAGTAGTGTAAATAAAAACAATTAGGATATATTGAAATATTTTTAAAACAATGTAATTTGGAAGTA
>NW_022973339.1:0-201 GCF_012274545.1 Fukomys damarensis
GATTTCTTGTGGCTCAGTTTTTGTGAGTATTCTGTGTACACTTAAAAAGAAATTTTTGGTCTACGGGGTTCTTATATCAGTGGAATGTACCCTACTGTGTTTTAGCTTCCTTTGGTTTTGGGGGTTTTTTTTTGTTTGGTTTTTTTTGTACCAGGGATCAATCTCAGGACCTTGCCCTTGTGAAGCAGGTGGTAGCACCAC
>NW_022973340.1:0-566 GCF_012274545.1 Fukomys damarensis
ATGAGAACCAAGACCTGTCATGTAAAGGTACAAGATCCCAATAATGAATGTAACTGAACTGTACACCTAAAATGTACCAATAAAAGAAAATTTCTTGGTGAAAGATTAAGGAAAGCAAAGGGGTTCTGCAACAGTGTCTCTTTCTGCACATCTCCTCTACTTTGCACGACTTTATCAAATATGTGCCACTTCCTCATGGGGAAGATGGCTCTGTTGTAGATTGTGAGAAAGGAAGAAACAGATAAAAACAAAATGAAATGTCCTTCCAAACTCTTTTCTTGGAACAGGCAGGTAAGGGTCTCCTTTCTCTGTACATCCTCAGTGGTATCAAGTGAAACCAGCACTGCTAATAAGACTGGATGTCCCTAGCTGAGACATATTTTGGTATCTGTGATTGGCATCTACAAGTTGCAGAAGTTCACAGGTGAGCTGCCTGGGACAGCTCTGCAGTCGGCGAGGTTAGACCTCCGTTCTCCTTTTTAGCTGGGTTCTACTCGGTGGACGTTCACACTATTATCACAGAAGTGGGCAGAGCAGATAACAAATGAACAGTAGATTCCTCCTGT
>NW_022973341.1:0-1130 GCF_012274545.1 Fukomys damarensis
TTACAATGATGATTTGAAAATATGTAAAAAATGATAACTATAGGCATCAGCTCATCCTCCAACGGGCAGGGCAGTCCTCTGGAGCCTCATTTCTAGGGTTAGTACGGCTGCCTCTCTGTTCTGAATTGACAGGTAAATTTCCGTACTTAATCGGGAGGGATAAAATGATATGGTCCTGCACTATTGCTTACTGTCCCTTCTGGATGGGCCTCCGGGTTTGTCACTTCACAGGCCCAGCTTCTGCTGATGTTTTCGATCCATGACCATTACTGTCTTTTACCTTTTTCCACTGCATTAACAAGGCCCAGCTTGCTGATGTTTTCGATCCATGACCATTACTGTCTTTTACCTTTTTCCACTGCATTAACATATATGGTCTTTGACTATAGCGTGATATTGGTAAGGAACCCCGGACATCTGAATTTGCTGGTACATAAATGATATAACTTCTAATGAGAATACCCCATGAGCGTACTTTGGTTTTGATTCCACAGTGAGAGAGAGGATAAAAATACTCAAAGTAACTCATCAACCTTCTGGTTGAGGTTCAGTGAGTTCCTAGATATAGTTCATGTTACGGACTTGACCCTGTTGCCATCACAGGCTGTACTGTCCTGGTTCTTCTTGCCTCTTAAAATGACCTCATGGTCAAGAAAAAAATGGGAGGCTGGCAGGAGGATCCCTGTGAGTTCGAGACCAGCCTGGGCTACACAGTGAGTTCCAGGTCAGTCTCAACTACATAGTGAGACCCTGTCTCAAAAAACCAAACCAAAACAAAAAAACCAAAATGACCTCATGCTCTATTCTTTAGTTTCCCTCCCTCCAAGGCCACAGTGGTCCTGAGAGATTAAACCTGTTTCTGCAGGACCAAAGCCATAAAGGGCAACCTGGCCTGTGATAAGTTAAAGGTAGTCCACTCCTCATAAATAAGCAATAGCCCAGCCCAAAACCAATAAAAGGACTTTCCTTTCTTCATTCCTCTCTCCTGTCTCTCTCTCCTGTCTTTCTTTTTTCTTTCTTCCCTCTCTCCTCTCTCCCTAACCTGCCTTCCCTAATAAAATCTCCTGTGGGACCTCTCGGTGTGTGGCCTAGTTGCAGTTGTCCAGCGGCTCTGTGCCTCTACAGTTCAG
>NW_022973341.1:1993-2923 GCF_012274545.1 Fukomys damarensis
GGCTGACCCTGCTCATTTATCCGGAGCTCTTCAGACTTCCAAGTATCTGTAGGGAGAATGATGGGGAATAAAAGAAAGAGACAGAAACAATATTCAATGTGCAATGGGGGAGGTCAGGAGGAATTTTGTTTGTTTTTTTGGCTTTTTGAGACAGGGTCTTACTATGTAGTTGAGACTGACCTGGAACTCACTATGTAGCCCAGGCTGGTCTCAACGTCACAGGGATCCTCCTGCCTGAGCCTGCCGTGTTCTGGGATTTTCGGTGTGTGCCACCACACCCGGCTAGGAACTTTCTCTCTCGTGGATAGGCTCTGATGAGTGCCACAGTGGGCCTACTTTTATAATCAACAGAAACACAGGACAGGGGGGAGTATACTGTTCCAGGAAGGTCGCTGCAGTAAATTTAGAATAGCCAGATAAGGACCAACTTTAGCACCTCAAAGGGGAAGAATTTAAGGTCTTTTCCTACACCAGAATGTCTGCATTTTCTGTTGCCCTCAGCAGAATGTTATCTTGCCTCAGGAATGCCGTGTGATTGCTTTTCACATAGCCAGGAAGTCATATTTCCATGTTCCTCAGGCAGGTTAACCTAGGGCTTGGGGACTGCAGGGTCACTCACCAACCTATATATATCATGGCTGGTCCCCAACACTTACTGAGTCCACCTGTCTGCTTGTCTGCTCCTTTAGCTGCCGAGGCTGCCTCTTCTCCACCACAGGTGCTGGGGACCAGAGCATCCCAGACCACCTGGGAGGATGGCAGATAGAGGACCCACCATAAATGTCCCAGAGACCCCAAAAACAGAGCAGGGACCCCCCCCACAAGTCTAACCAGTGTAGGAGAGTGACTCAAACACAGGCCAGGTACAAACATTTATCATCCACTTCTTTGGTGGGTGATGTGTTAATCATTTTTCTGTTATTAGAACAA
>NW_022973342.1:0-359 GCF_012274545.1 Fukomys damarensis
TATATATATAGTTAAATCAAACTAATTAAATATGCCTCACCTCATATACTTATTTTTGTGAATAGGACACTTACTCTTTCAGTAGTTTCAGTTATACATGTCATTATCAACTAATTTCACTTGATGTACAATAGATGATTGGAAGTTATTTTTCCTGTATGTATCTAACTGAAAGTCTGTATCTCTTGACCAACATTGTTCCCTATCCCAACCACTTCTGATAGCCACCATTGTACTTTCTACTTCTATGAGTTTAACTTTTCTAGATTCCACATGTACACATGAGATCATGTGCTATTTGTCTGTCATGATTTGTTTCATTTAGCATAACGTCCTCTATCCATGTTCATCTGTCTTGT
>NW_022973343.1:0-348 GCF_012274545.1 Fukomys damarensis
AACTGTTTTCCATCCTTTTCCTTTCAGTCTGTCTGAGTATCTTTAATGGAAAATTTTCTAGATTCTAATTTTGTAGACCAAAGAAGGCCTACCAAATGCCCAGCAGATTTGATAAAAATGGATCTACCTCAATACAAATAATTAAGAAATTCCATAACACTGAGTGTGAAAAGTATTTCAAAGGCATCTAGGAAGAAAGTCAAAACAGGTTTTGGGCAAAAATGAAAACGGAACTTTGCATGACTCAAAGCACCTTCAACAGTCTACATGGATTCCATAAGATAGTGAAAAATACCTTCAAAATGTAAGAAAAAAGTTATTTCCAGTTTTGAATGTTATACTTGTCTT
>NW_022973344.1:0-832 GCF_012274545.1 Fukomys damarensis
AGGACTGTTTGGTCACAGTGAGCAAACCCATGTACTTTCCTGCACCTAGGGGACCACTTAGCAGGGCATTGGAACCAAGTAAGAACACCCAAAGCCCAGACTTTAAAGAGCAGAAGATTGAGCGGCAACTCAACACACATTGAGCCTTCATAACAATCTTACCTGCCTTCAGCAGGATGACTAGGACCTGTTAGCAGCACAGAGAGTCCTCACTCATATCATTCTGCATGCAGCAAAGCTTGGATACTAGCTAGCCACACAGAGAGCCAGCACTCACTGCTGTCTTACCCCGGGGTATTGTTTTAGAATACTTAGCAATGCAGTTAGACCTTCCTCAAGCCAGCAGACAAGCAGCAGGCTTGAGAAGACTGATTAGACATACATTGAGCTAACTCAATTTCACCTGGCTTTCACATTTCAGACAGCTTAAGCATTCAGGGAACACGAACTCTACCAAACAATTGTAAAGTGGTCCAGAGATGAGTTATAAGATATGCAGTGAGCCTGAACTTGCCATAGCCAGAAGCCAGGGCAACCATGAGAACTGGGGAGCCATGCAGTGAGCCTGCCTTCATCCCAGTGTCAACCTGAAGGACTGTTGTTTGTACATAGCATTGCCCACGTCTCACACTCATAACATATTGCAGGCAGCAGAAACTTGAAGAGCAGTTAGCCACAGAGGGAAACTGCCAGCCCACTGGACTTCAAGCACTGGATGGTTGAGGACCAGTTTGTAACTAAGAGACCCGCTCCCATATTGGTCACATGCAGTGAAACATTTAGTACCTGTTAGTCACATTGTGAGAACCAGCTGGCCCTGTCCTTCTTCCAT
>NW_022973345.1:0-297 GCF_012274545.1 Fukomys damarensis
CCCACTCCCATTAAAGCCAATGTTGGATGAAATGTTGACCAGATAAGAAATGGATTTCTTTTGGAGGGAGATCTTTGACTGTGTGGAATTTTTGGAAATTTAGGTGACAACTGAGAGGTCACAGCCAGGGTTACTCTCTGGTGGATGCCCAAAGATCTCTGAGAAGAAACTAACTCCTGACTGCCTGTCCAGGTAATCAGAACCACGCCCACAGCTGTTACAATTTCAGAGATCAAGCCATGGGATCATCACTCTCAAATCAAGAAGGCCCACCTCTACAACTCCTGGGAGGCCCAC
>NW_022973346.1:0-256 GCF_012274545.1 Fukomys damarensis
AAGAAATCTCATTCACAATAGCTACCAAAAAGTTTTTAAGGAATGTTTAACCAAGGAAGTGAATGATCTCCACAATGAAAATCACAAACCACCAATGAAAGATATTGAAAAAGATACAGTCAAAAATGTAAAGACAGGCTGGGTGTGGTGGCGCACACCTGTAATCCCAGCACTTGGGAGGCTGAGGCAGGCAGATCACTGTGAGTTTGAGACCAGCCTGGGCTACAATAGTGAGTTCCAGGTCAGTCTCAACTAC
>NW_022973347.1:0-1896 GCF_012274545.1 Fukomys damarensis
CTGGCTTGAAATGCAATATGAAATTTAGCATGCACATAATTTTAGCAATATTTAAAAAGTACAATTCCCTCCCAAAGTACTTTTTAAAAATATTTAAAAAGAAAGCACATAAGTTTTCAATTGTAGTGAATTTGAGGCCTACTTTAAGCCAGGTTTTAATTTTATAGCAGCAATTTCATTGCTCTTGTAGTTTCTTCTTGGAGGTGGAGTCAGTTATGGCTTTCCCCAGTCCTTACCTGGTACAACAGATGGACTATTTCTAAGAAACAAAACAAAGGTATGGCAGTTTGGAGATACTTATATTTAGAATTTGAAGTACTATACACAGTCCACCCTTCTGCCAAAGGACAAAAGTCTCTCAAATTATTCCAAAGAATTTTGCATAATTTCATTATATGCAGTTGAGACAAATAAAAAGACGACCCCTGTGTTTAGATTTAAGAACACTTTATGGTGTGTTGTTTATTGAGTGGTTACACCAGAATGTGTGATGATCGATGGAATTCGTGAGTGAAGCTGCCGGGCTGTCCTTGGGCAGCAGCCACACACCAAGGGTAGGTATGCCCACTCGGCTCAGAAAGGCCAGCAAGGAATGTGGGCGGTGGCCATGCCATGTCCAGATGAAGGCCCTAGGATGGCAGAGAAAGATAAAGCTGGAGACAGAAACGTATCTGACAACACCTTTTCTCTTGGAGTTAGTTTTTTGTCTATAAACTTGAAAGGAAGGCTCAGACTTAAATAAATACATTTATTTTGAGTAATGGCCTTTATTGAGCAGTGTCCATCAATTCTGCTTCGAGTGGGTTTTCCCCTTGCAGCAACGAGCGTCTCTCCCTGGGCTAAGGACAGAGCAATGCCAGGATTCCAGCCAAGGTGGCTGCTTTCCTCTGTCCTGAAGGGAAGTAAGAAGTGTGTCTCTGTTCTTAGTAGAGAGGACAATGCCTTTTCTTTGACAGAAAAATGACCAGCTTAGCTATGCGAGACAAGACTTGGTCTTCCAGTTAGCTTCTTTAGTCGATTTTGTCCTGGAATATATACAACTTATTGGTGGCAGCTACAGCAATAGTGTTCTCTATGGGGTTCCAGGCTGTGTGAAGGATCTTACTGAGGTCCAGACTGTCCACACTAATCTCATCCTTCTTTCTTTTACCACCTGTACATACTTGCCGGGGTTTTAAGGTGGCTCGGGGGTCGCTGTTCTCTCTTGAAGCTTCCAGTGTAACATCCCTCCGACTGTTTCTGTCACACATTCTGAAGAAGTTGTTGTAGGATCCCATCATAATGGCGCTGTCTGAACCATTCCAGCAGCACTCAAACTTGTCAGAGATGCAGTCATTCCATACGGGGAGCTCAGCTTGCTTCATCGGTACTCGTGCCCCTGATGGGTCTCCACAGGCCTGCTCTCATGTTGAGGTCCCACACCTTCCCTTCACTGACAGGTAGTCTCTCGTCATCATGTATCAACCACTGTGGCTGAATTTGACATCAGAGATGGGTGAAATCATTTCTGAGTAAAAGGACCTACTGGTGGGATCTGCAGGCTCTTCAAAAAATTTAGAGTGTTTGTTACTCAGGGCAGAGAAACGCATGTCACATGGCCGGGTGGTCCCTTTGCTGCTGCTGTAGATAAACACATTGCACTGGTGTGGGTGGAATTCGGCAGCGGTGGTGACTTCCGTCAGCTCTTCTAGGTTAGCAGGCTTGACATGCACGATGTTAAAGCTTCCATCAGTGATTTCTAAATGTCATAGGTTTATTCTCAGGTCATGTAAGGAAAGTTAAAACTCTAAGTTGGAAAGGCTTGGGTTAAGGCTTTCGGCTCTCTAAGGCGGGTAATCACTAGTTCACCTCTTCTTTCCCTGGATATCTGGCCAGTTCCCTGGGAAAAAACAGGGA
>NW_022973348.1:0-207 GCF_012274545.1 Fukomys damarensis
TGCAAAAAGGGCTAGAACAAGCAGAGAAGGCACTGTCCCACAAATCCAGTCCGGGGAGGCCTACGCACAGGAAGGGAAGCAACACCATTGTGTGATAGATGACAGAGTGGTCTGCAGATAACTGTGCTTCCCGCTCCCCAGGGCCCTGAAAGCAGGTCGAGAAGCCACTTGCACTTTGCTGAGGCACATGGCACATCACAGGTGGGC
>NW_022973349.1:0-261 GCF_012274545.1 Fukomys damarensis
GATTTGAAGGGCCTCTTTCAAACTATATCTCTGCTGTCATAATATACAACATGCACAGCCATGAGCAGAACCAAGACCCCTGATCTCAGCTAGCTGATGGCAGAACCCCAAGATAGAAACTAACCTCGGTCTGCAAGGCCAGATTGAGTTCCCTGACTTCCTGGATGGTTGAACTTCACACCGTTCTACTACAGATTTCCCACACCCTTTCTTTAAAGATGTTCAAAGTTGGGAACTTAGAAAAATACCTTTTATGACCAC
>NW_022973350.1:0-244 GCF_012274545.1 Fukomys damarensis
GCCTAAGTAGATTTATCCACAAATGTATAATTGATATATCTGAAAATCAATTAATATACCATGTTAACTGAGTAAAGAACAAAACACTCAGGAGATGCAGAAAAAAAGCAGCCAAAATTTAGTAGCTCTTCATGATAAAAGCACTCAACCAAGAAGAAATAGAAGGTAACTTTCTCAACAGGCTAAAGGGCATTTACATTTAAAAAAGCTACAACAAATACTATACTTAATGATAAAAGACTGA
>NW_022973351.1:0-336 GCF_012274545.1 Fukomys damarensis
GGGTTCCTTTCTCCCCACAACCCCGCCAACATTTGTTATTGTGTGATTTCTTGATAGCAGCCGCAATATGATAACTTTAACTCTTTGGGATGATACCCAAAAGAGGTACAGCAGAGTTAAATGGAATTTCCAATTTTAGTTTTTTGAATAAACTCAATACTGATTCCATAGTAGTCGTACTAGTTTACATTCTCACCAACAACATAGGAAGATTCCTTTTTCTCCACAACCTTGCCACCATTTATTATTTTCTGAGTCTTTGATGAAAGCCATTCTTAGTGGAGAAATGAGGAAACTTACTGTTGTTTCGATTTGCATTTCTCTAATAGCCAGAGA
>NW_022973352.1:0-228 GCF_012274545.1 Fukomys damarensis
AAAAAGGAAGAGAAAATTTATGTGGAAAAGGAAAAGGAAGTGTAAAATCCAACAGACTAAGAAATATTTACAGATTGGAGGAGACTAAGGACATACGATGACTAAAGGACGTGTGTTGTACTGGATTGTTTTTTTTGAGTGGAAAAGCTGGAATGTATCTATAACTTAGTTACAGGTAATGAAATACTAATTTATTAGTGCTGATCAATGTACCGTAATTATGAATCA
>NW_022973353.1:0-230 GCF_012274545.1 Fukomys damarensis
CCCCACCTATCAGAAATTAGGGTTCTCTTTCTGAAGGTTCCACACCTGCACACATATTGGGGACTGAAACGCGGAGTAAGAGAAGTCATCGTAAAACAGGCGAAGTCCTGGGGGACAAGGCCCGTGAGACAAGTGACTCCGTACAAACGGAAGGTACCCAAATGGCCATAAAACCAAAATGGGAAAACATGAAAATAAAATAACTGTGCATTAAAAATATATTTGGACCA
>NW_022973354.1:0-2766 GCF_012274545.1 Fukomys damarensis
TATTACATTCTTATTTTGTAAAAGAAAGGATCTACCCAAGTTCACAGCATTACAATATGGTAGCGTCAGATCACAAATCAGTTCTACTGTTACAGAAGGAGATGGCAAGTGCACACAGAGAGGCAGCAGGATGGAAGTAAAATAAAAAAGTTTACTCCATCGATGGAGATCGATCACACCTAATGGCGATGCCCTGATCGACTCCTCCATTGGGCTACAACTCTTACTTTTATAGGGTTTTACAGCTTTGATCTTACTCAGTTGGTTACACTGCATTTTCACAGATACCCAAAACATGAGAGCAAGGCAGTTGAATTTCAACCTGGATGCAGTTCTTTGTTAAGGAAGTTACCTTTTAGATTCATTCAATTACCAACTCTAGCCAAGGGAAGGGAGCTTGTTTGATTAACAAAGCTCACAATAGTTCTTTTCACTTACAAACTTTTGTAAGGAGACTAGATGTCTCCAGTACCCATAAGGTTAATTCTGAACTATGCAGGGTGAGGGGCAGAAGTTATTTTACATTGTGACATTTCCTAAATTTTCACTATTAAACTTTTCCCTATCACTACCAGTTTCGAAGAACAATGCTTTTACATATTATAATAATCTTTAGAATTATATATTACCTTAAAAGAAATTTTAAAAAAGAAATATATGTATGCAAAATGGAATTTCTGGAAATGTGGACATATGCAGGTTCATTTACATAGGGAGTTATGCCATCAAGTATTGTGGATAGACAGCAAGACTGGGGATTGCTTGGCATTCTGCTATTTCCAAAGCACCAAGAACCAGATTTGTTGGGAATCCCAAACACACCAGTCTCAAGAAATTTAATATTATATGTGTTCAGTCTTCCCCGACAGAATTTCTCAGTGCAGAAGTCCAATATAATACCTGTAGTTCTGCCCCAAGGCCATGGAGACAACAAAACTTCAAAGCAGAGTTGAGTGATCCCCACTACCAAGTTACTACATTTTTGCTCACAGGTGATCCATTACATTACAGACAAATGCTGTGGCTATTCATCTGCAGCCTAAAGCACTTTGTTCTACCAAATAAATAAATAAATAAAGAAAGAAAGAAAGAAAGAAAGAAAGAAAGAAAGCCTATTTGCTGTCTAGCATATTCTGCTGATCCTTTGGTACAGAGTCTTTGTTTGCATAGTCCTTCTCCAAATTCCAAACTCCATTTGTCCTGAAGAAATGTTATGGTTTAGATCTGAGATGTACCCCAGAAATCTGAAGCTGTCAGAAGTGGGGCTTTTGGGAATCCAATTAATTCATTAAGAGTTCATAGCTCAATATACTGTTAAGACTTAAGCCCTGATCAGAGGAGGTGGATCAATGGGATGCAACCTGGAAGGACATATTCTTGTCTTCAGCTCCTCCCTTTCTTTCTGCTTCCTGGTTGCCATGGGTTGAGCAAATTTCTTCAGCCATATCCTACCATCATACTGTTTCGGCTTTGAAGCCAGACAACCATGGACTGAACCTTCTGAAACCCTTAGCCAAAACAGCACTCTCTTCATTTTAGTTGCAGGTGTCAGATATTTTTTCCAAGCAACAAGAAAGTAACTAACACAAGAAATATTTATACCACAACAAATGGTCCAGTCTACTCTCTTGCCCACTGCATATAGGTTGACTAATATCGGCATTAACTAATTCACTACATAATGAACACTCACATAGTACTTTCACAAACTAGTTGTTGTCTAAGGCTGAAATACTTTAATTTAAAAGTCTTAGAGAACTGAGGTAATGGATTGAAGGGGGCTGAAAAAGCCAGATGTCAGAGTAACACATATCAAATATGTATTAATTACATGAGAAAGTTCATAGAAATTTATTTTCCTTGTATTAAAAACAAAAATTTAAGGGCCTGGGATTTAATTCAGTGGTTCTGCTGCCTGCCTCACAAATGCAAGGTCCCAAGTTTGATCCCCAGTACAAAAAAAATACAAGTGCCTGGTCACTTAGCAACTCACAAAGCTAAATAGAATTATCATAAGAATTTTTCTTAATTCAGTTGTTTGGACCAAAAATTATATTTGTACATAATATTAGGAAGCAAAGAAGACATCCTAATTGGTACACATCTGACAAAACAAAGAATATAGATGGGACTCCCAACCATGACAGAGCCCTGCACAGCTGATCTAATAACACAAGCCTTTGCTCCTGGACAGGGTTACAGTGAGAGCTCCCCTAAGTCCAACTACTTTGGAAAATATTGAAAATGCAGTTAATGTCCCTTCAGCAGCTCTGTATACTTAACACTAATCATCTACACTAACAGAAAACTTGGCCATTTTCTTCCTTCTCAAATAAATTTCGATTTTCTATGTAGCACCTTTACCCAATTATTCCAATGGTTTAAGAACTAAGATCTTTAGGTACACTGCAACCCTAATATAAATATTCTGCTAAAGATAAAATTCCTATTGGAGTTATTAAAATAAAACTCGGTTTTTCAGATCTTCAAAGCCCAAAGTCTGGTGTCATGTAAAGAAGCATCAGTACCTATCTCCCTGATCACACCCTTTATCTAATACACTCACAGAGAGGCCTCCTGTCAAAGTCTGAGTCCCATGCTTTTCCAGGAGTGTCTAACCCAGAGCTAAGTGTCAAAACAATGCCTTCCTCAGGAAAAAAGGAACATATATCTTTGACAACAGATACGAGCCAGGTAATTCCTCTTTTTTCAGAATACTGAGAAACTAAAACATTTTTAGCAATCAAGAATACAACTAATGAAATA
>NW_022973355.1:0-255 GCF_012274545.1 Fukomys damarensis
AACTTCATGGATGTATGAATTTTAAAAGTGTCCCTTGCAAATGTAGAAGGAAAAATTTTTAAACAAGATTTTTTTTTTTCTTTCACAGAAAGGGCTATATCAATGGCATTACACAAATTTTAGTTTCAAGTGTATTTTACTGAATTTAAAACTTAGCTAGGACATTGTTTCCGGTGGTACAATTGAGAACTGTAGCAGAAAAATATTTAAGGAAGTTTAATTTTCCTTATGTGATTTTTTTTTTCTGGATAGGGA
>NW_022973356.1:0-221 GCF_012274545.1 Fukomys damarensis
ACACCTGATTATAAAGTCAAAGTTCACAGTGGCCCAAGATAATAACATAGATGTCGAGAATAAGTCCAATTCAGTTTGACCCTACGCCCAAGAGAGAAAAATATATCTGAAGAATGCAAACAAATACAGTAACAAATACAATAGAGAAGGCAAGCACCTTTTCACTTTAAAAATCAAATATGTAAAGAAACCTGGAGGCTACAAACTCATCTGGACAATGT
>NW_022973357.1:0-211 GCF_012274545.1 Fukomys damarensis
AGAATTTCCTTTTCTCCAGCACTTGTTATATTTTTACTTTTTTATATTAGCCATCTTAATAACCACAAAGTAATATCTCATCATGACTTTGAATTGCAGTTACTTGATGATTAGTAATGTTAAGTGAGTTGTCAAATGTATTGAAAACTTAAATGTAAGACCTGAAACCATAAAATTATTACTAGGAAAAAAAGGTCAATTAATTTTGGAA
>NW_022973358.1:0-355 GCF_012274545.1 Fukomys damarensis
TTTTTTACAGTCTAGAGAGCTGGGGCACCAAACCTGGGGAACACTTAAAAACACTGCCCCTTTAGTACCACCTTTTCAAGAAGGAGAGAGAGCTTCTTTCACAAATATCAGTCTATGAGTTGAAATCTCAGTCCCCTGCTCTTCCCTATCCCCAAAAAGCACAGGATAAAGAGGCCTGGGGACACAGCCCAGCAATCCAGTGGGAGCACCCCCCACCCACCTTATCCATGGGAACCCAGCCAGCGCTCCTCTAAACGTATTATTAGTGTGATTATTTGCTGTGTGTATCTGTCACACCATGTGTTTGACTGCTTCTGTTTGTGAAGAGTGTCTGAGGAATACAGGGCTAACAAGG
>NW_022973359.1:0-296 GCF_012274545.1 Fukomys damarensis
TGCTTTCCACACCTCACTGCCAGCTCCCACGAACAGACCACAGGTAAATCGTGTGCTGCAAAACCTCACACAGAGCAGAGGCTGATCACAGTGGCTTTCACTGTGCTGCTCCCAAGATTCTAGATTCGTGCATTCCACAAACCCTTGCCTTGCAGTCCTGTTCCTCGAGGGTTAGCTTGTCTCGCTACAGAGCAAAGCAATTAGGGCGGCTGCATCGCTTCTCCGTTTTCTGTTGGATTTCAGTCGGGCGAGTTCAAGATCGTCCTCTCTGGCTGTTCTGCTTCGTGCGATGCTGT
>NW_022973360.1:0-459 GCF_012274545.1 Fukomys damarensis
ACAGTTGTACTCCAAATAAGAGGTGGACTTCACTGGTAAACTCACAGAGTGGCAGCACCTTTTTCTGTGGAGTACTTCACATTAATGAAACTGACCCCTTTCGCTTTGAACGTCTAAGCGGTGAGAGAAGCTGTTTCCCAGGGAAAACTGCACTTTAAACCGCAGAAGCCCTCTGCAATTTGCGTTTGTGTTCTAAGGTCAAACTGAAACTATCCTCAAGTATACAGAGTTCTGGAGGCTTGTGTGCACTCAGAGCTGATTGGCACTCTCTTAGGACTGAAGGGCTTCTCTGCTAAAAGTGCCTCACAATGGTGTTGCAATCTCTGCCAGGCAGAGACTTACAAAGAAAAAGGAATACAGTTGTACTCCCCATAAGAGGAGGACTTCACTGGGAAGCTCAAAGAGTTGCAGCACCTTTCTCTGTGGAGTACTTCACATTCATGAAATTGACCGCTTTCG
>NW_022973361.1:0-205 GCF_012274545.1 Fukomys damarensis
TTACAAAAAATACTAAAAGTGAAAATAAGATCCAAATTGTATAACTGACAATGTTAAATGGGAAGAAAATGACTAAAGGTGTAGAGGAAGTAGAAAGAGTAGGGAAAAGGAAAAAAAAGGAAAAAAAAATACAAGAAAAGGAAAAAAAGGTAACTGTAACAAATTTTTAATTTGAATATTCACTGTAGTTTGCAATCATCCCTCA
>NW_022973362.1:0-920 GCF_012274545.1 Fukomys damarensis
TTGAATAAATAAGAAATGGGTTTGTCAAGGTATTAATTAGCCAATGCCCTCAGAAATAATTTAGTGGCAAAATGCAGGTCAGCCTCCCTTTGGAATGTCACAGTTTTCATTTAGAAATTAAACTTCCAATGTTTTAGATTCACTGCTTAGAACACCCGTTCATTGTGCTTTTAGCCATGCATGCAACAGACATTTACAAGTGCCCACCTTGTTCTACCCACATTCCTCTCAGCCGGTTTTGCCTTCTGACATTTTGTTTCTCAAGCACATTGGCCAATTCATTTCTTCCTCTTTATTGTCAGCTTATTCCTTACTTCCTCCTTGACTTCTAGGAGTGTTCTGTGATGTATTCTGAGCAGAAAAGTTTGTGGGGAACATGAGTATCTTAAAAATAATCGTCCCCAAGACAGGAAAGCAACACATCTCATAAAAGAGAAAATTATGAACATGAATATCTGGTATACGTTTGCCTGGACATGGGAAAAGTACAATTTGAGGAACTAGATGTTGGCAAAACATAGCATCTTAAATCATATTTTTAAAGATTTCATATATATGACAAGACCTATTGACTGTTGAAATTGGCTTTACAGTTTTATATAATGGCGCTTTCAGAGTCTCAAATGTTAAAAAACATATTTAATTGATTTAATTCAATATTAATCGATTATCTTAATGCACTGCCAAAGAGTAATTCCTACCAAGTTCCATAAGCATGAATAATATCCCCATATTACTTTTCCAACTTGCTGACTGCCCAATGTTCTGGGAGTTAAATCTGTGGTCTAGGCAGTTGTTTAATAGCTGATTATAAAATGAGAAAATAATTAGGAGGCAACTATATTATAGGTTGGTATCATTTGTCAAAAAACACATAACTCAAGAACATTTTAAAAAAGGTTAAAAATAGATTTTGAAGA
>NW_022973363.1:0-438 GCF_012274545.1 Fukomys damarensis
TTTTAACAGTTATGCAAAGGTGCGTAAAATGAGCAAATTATGCCATTTTTTGGCAGCTGGTAGAAAAGATGCACTTTTTCTATAGTATGGAAGATTGTAGTAAGTGAATTTTAGAATAAACTTCTACATAATTGTTTCTATGAACTATGCATATTAAATATAGAAAAATACACTGTTATATTTTTCTGGAACTTTAGCGATATTTAGTACCCTTGTACCTATATAGAGAGGCATAGTAAAAAGTTAGTTATCAACAAAGATTACTTTCCTGTTTTCAACAGTTGTATACCATTACTAGGTATCATGGGCAAATATTGAATGACAGGATAAGTGATTATAGTATTTGCGAACTATTTTGTGTAAAAGTGAAAGTTAAAGTGAAATCTTGATTCCCTCAAGAAATAATTCATTTTCCTTTTACGATGCTAATAGTTCTTT
>NW_022973364.1:0-567 GCF_012274545.1 Fukomys damarensis
ATCTGGGCTAAAGGTCAGTGTCCTTGGCAGAGAGGAGCTTTTGAGAAGATGATGGCTTTTGAGATGGCTGAGGGCTGACTCCTGTACCCCACAGCCCTCCAGAGACAACATCTGTCCTGTAGCTGAGAGGAAGACTAGGGAAGTGAGTTGGGCAGGCTGAGACAGATGGGGCTGGTACAGGTCCCAGGGGGTAAGTGACTACCTCATTCCTTCTGATGGGCATCTCAAGTCGCTGTTAAGGTGGCAGGTTGGAGTACATAAGCTTGGCACCTTCTTCTTGGCCTCACACCCCTTCTAACCATGCCAACCTCAGGAGCATAGGCCTCAGATGTCTGTATCTTCCCACTTAGGAAGAAGAACTAGAGAAAGTTTGGGGCACCCAACTAGAGACAATGAAGAATTACTATATAGTGCTGGATAGGGCGGTAGAAAAGATCCAATATCGCCTGGATGACATAAAGGTTTGGAGGCTTGGGCATCTGGGAGGGGCAAGGGTTTTCTAGCACAGGGATAGGAGGTTGTATTGACAGTTGAGGAACCAGAGGACATTTTACGTTGTGTAAATTA
>NW_022973365.1:0-352 GCF_012274545.1 Fukomys damarensis
ACTACCACAAGTGGTCAGTTAGCAAGCTGTGCCTGATCCTATTGGGCTGCTGAATGTATCAATAGGGATAAAGAGTGGCGATTGATTTAAAGAGTTGTTTTCTCTGATATTATGAAAACGAGGATGTCTATGAGTCATTAGAAACTCAAAAGCTAAAACGCAACTATATTAGGAAGATTTAAGTAATACCCAGAAATTAAAGAAGGACAACCCAACAATAAAAATAAAAATGAGAAAACACTTAAGCAAGACACAAAAAAAGATATCCAGTTCACCAATAGCAAATAGCAGGACAAATGAGGATGAAAAGTCTGATTGTGAACCAACAGGACTCCCTGGACCCATAGCACAG
>NW_022973366.1:0-306 GCF_012274545.1 Fukomys damarensis
GGTTTCTCTTTCATATGCTCTCACCAGAACTAGTTATCATTTGTATTTCTAATTGAATTAATGCGGATATTTCTTCTTTCCTTTTTTAGGTAAGATTGTCTAAATGTTTCAAAAGAAATATATCTTTGATTGATCCATTCATTTATTTTTAAGTCTCAATTTTATTAATTTCTTCTGGGCTCTTTATAATTTCCTTCCTTGTACTAACTTTGAATTTGGATTGTTCTTGTCTTTTAAGGAACTTTAGGTGCATTGTTAAGTTATTTATTTGGTATCATTCTTTTTTTTTAATATGGGCATTCACAG
>NW_022973367.1:0-320 GCF_012274545.1 Fukomys damarensis
GAGGCTGGTCTTCTCCAGTCCCAGGGTTTCCGAGGAGGCTCAGCCACTTCCAAGGATCATCCAAAGCGCGCAACAAAGAGCCGAAGCAGAGGAGCAGTCTGTGCCTTTTTCTGGCTCCACGGTCTCGCCGAGCCTCCCTGCGTGGCCCCCACAATGTGTGCGAGGGCAGGAGCGGCAGCGGCAAAGTTGGGGTGTGAGAACGGCTGGAGCAGGTCCAGAAAGTGCTTCTCGGGCTACCGGCGAGCCCAGTCAGCAGCTGGCCACCCGCGCTGGCGGCCGCGGCAGTCAAGGTAGCCGCGGCAGCTCCGGAGGGTCGGCTC
>NW_022973368.1:0-277 GCF_012274545.1 Fukomys damarensis
GAAGCATATCAATAATTATTTCACTTATTCATGCTTAGAAAAAGAAATATATGTCTAAGTCTAACTATTTTCAGTGTATATCTGAAGTTTCACAGGAAATATGCTGAGTTCTGTTAAGTACTATAGAAAATCCTACCTAAAGAATACACAATCTACAATTAGATATCCTCTGGGAGACAGCATGTGGAGGTGCAGTGGGGAAGGAGGGAAAGTATGAGAACCACAGCCTGGAGCTTTGGCACAGTGATGCTCAAGAAGTGTCCAAGAGCCTTGACTC
>NW_022973369.1:0-215 GCF_012274545.1 Fukomys damarensis
TTCCCAATCCATTCAAGCTGAGAATCACACTTCACTCTCACAGATTCACTCCGGACTTTCTGAAATTGTGAGGTTGGCACATTTCTAAATTAAATGTGGGATTTGTTTGTTTCCTCTTTTTGTTTGAGCCATACAGATGATAAATATCGAGATTTTTTTTAACAATAACAAATACTCAAATTCTTTAAAAATGACTTTTATTATTTTTTGTAGTC
>NW_022973370.1:0-200 GCF_012274545.1 Fukomys damarensis
ACCGCATGGGCTGGCCGCTGAGTCTGCAGGAAGCAGGAGCCAGCATGGGGTGGGGTGTCGTGCGGTGCAGTGGAGGTGACCCCACGGAAGGTGGCAGGGCCGAGAGGAGAGGTGACCTGACAAGGCCTCAGGCGCCTAGAGAGGGGAGGATACAGCCACGTGCCTGGGAGAGTGACGAGAGCTGTGTTAGCCACCGGGAT
>NW_022973371.1:0-202 GCF_012274545.1 Fukomys damarensis
CTCCTACATAACTTGTAACTTTCCCTCTAAGATGGCCTCTGAAATATAAAAAGAATATTTTTTCTCATTTCTTTGTTTTCCCATTTATTTTTCCTTCAGAGCATGTTAAATAGAATTGCTTAAACCTCTCAAGTACAACCATGAGCTTTCTCACCTTGAAGCACCAAGCAAAACAGCAGAGAGCATTTTCTTTCACTGGTGC
>NW_022973372.1:0-237 GCF_012274545.1 Fukomys damarensis
GGGAGACCCTGTCTCAAAAACCAAAACACAAAGAAACAAACAGAAAAATAAACCCGTAAAAAGCACACCTTCTCAGATTCCATCTAAATGCAATTGAGGAAGAAGATTCAGAAAGAAATCACGATAAATGTCAGAAGAGTAGTTGTCAGGAAACTGGCAGAGGTAGCGCTGACAAAAACTATATGAGAGAATTCTTTCCTTGAATGCACAGTACTAAATTTTTCTATGGGTGGAAGA
>NW_022973373.1:0-3935 GCF_012274545.1 Fukomys damarensis
GGAGCCACTCTGCATGAGCACTGGAAAGCTAAGGAATAAGGAAAAACATCTTGGCCATAGGGTTTGGGAATATCCTAGCTCAATGGCAAACCACATGTAGAAAGCTGATGGCGTAGTCCCAGATCCATATTGACACAGCTGAGTTCACAGCAGTACCACGAATCCTCAGTCTCCCAATTCTCCCAGGTTCCAAACTGGCATCTGGCATGAATGTCTCTGAACAGCTACACCTAAAGCACATCTGAATCTCTAGCAAACAACAGTGCTATAGGGAAAAGCAAGCTTACGCTTTTAGTGTAGGTTTTCATTTTCCATCCTATGATATACAGGATAGCCCAACAGAGGACATTGGAAGAGATGCTGATCAAGCTAACCTACTGTGTCCTGAATATTTGTGTCTCTCAAAATTTTACCTGTGAAAAACTAACTTCAACCTTGATTGTACTGGGGGATGTACCTCTGATGGATGATTAAGTCATACAGGTCAGCTTTCATGAGTGGGATCAGTGTGCCCTTTTGTAAGAAGTTTGAGGGAGCTTTTTGGCTCCTACCTCCATAGGAGCAAGGTGAGACAGAGGGCTCCATCTATGAGGAAAGGTTCACAGTAGACACTCATAGGCTGGTACCTTGATCTGGGACCTCCTACCCTCTAAAACTGTGAGGAATGCATTTCTGTTGTTGATAAATTACCCACTACGGTATTTGGCTATAAAAGTCCAAATGAACTAACATAGACATTTCCTCCGCCAGTTTCACCATGACACCCTCAACCTTCTATCTTTAATGCACTACTATTCCTGGGAAAAGTTTGTTCTTTCTTCTCACTGTCTCAGCTTCCTAACTTCCCATATAAATATATGACTGTCGCCTTGTCTCCTATCCCATGGCCTTTTCAATCTCCTTGCTTTGGTTTTTTTCCTCTGTTTCCTTCCATTCCTGCCTTGTATGCTCTGTGTTCTATGTTTTGCATCTCACTCCTCCTCCTCTTCGCCATTAGATTCTGAGCCTTTCCACTCATGTAGCTTATTTACCATGTATGACAATCTCCCAAGCCATAACGTCCATCATAAATTCATTTCCAAAGGGTAGAACCAGATTCCCACTACGTCCTACAAGTGTATTATGAGTACCTCAGGCTCAACATTTCCATCCTAAGATTTTTATCTTCTGAAACCTGGTCTTCCCCTTCGTATTATTTGTTTATAGAAACTGTATGACTTGACTTATTTACTGAAGGTGGAACCTTGGAAGTCAGTGTATATAATATTTGTATATTATACCTGTTCCCATTTTGTCCATACATTTAAACTGTCTCTGTAGCCCATAAATTCAGTGGAATCCCTTAATGTAAGTTTTGAATGTAACAAGTGCTCTTCCAACGATAACCTCAGACATGCTATTTCTAGCACATTTTTGCAAAATAGTTGTGTATATCAGAATAAAATAATAGTAAAAGCATCATTTTCACATACCTAATATCTGTGCTATCTTCTTTCAACCTTTAACCTTGATTGGGGTATCAAAATCTTGAGTAGTCCAGAAATAATTTCTCTATAAATATAAAGCATAACATGTTCAATGATGGACATTATTTGGAGTTTGTGACAAAATATTTGAGAACATCTCTTTAAATAGAAACACCTTAGATTGTCTACACTGGTAGTGGGATGAGGTGAAGATAGTAAAAATGGGGCTTATCATAGAGCTGGAATAAGGGATTAAGCACAGAAGGAGTGGGAACTGGAGATTCTGAAACAGGACAGGGAACACAGCCACCCCGTATTTTCCAACGTTGCTGGAGCGCTAAATGGAACAGAGGCCTGAGACTCCAATGCAGACAGAAGCACATTACTCCAGCTCCCTGGGTATTGTCAAACAATGACTGAACCTTTCTCCAGATGACCCAGGGGCAAAGGGATGGCACAGAGGATGTTCTGGAAGGTTCTACCCATTTTATCAAAGGCTCATTATAATGAACAATATTGTTTCATATATTCAAAAAACTAGGAGAGGATTTTGAATGCTCTCCTAAAAAGGAAATATGATTATTTGAGATTTTGGATAACCTTAGTGTCTGGAGTTCATCAATACACAGTGTGTAAACATACCAAAATATCAGAGTGTATCCCATAAAGGTATACAATTACCTATCAATAACAAAGTATAAAATCTACAACAAACAAAATACTCTGGTGAAATAGCAGCAGAACAGGAAAATACAAGTAGTTATTACCATTTCATCTATCACTGAACACAATTAGAGGCCATAAGTCAAGCGATAGAAACCATAAAATTTATACACACTGAAATGGAAAAAAGCTAGACATGTGATTTTTTAAAATATAGCACTGGGAATCAAACTCAGCACCCTGCACTTGCAAGCCAGGCAGTGGAACCACTGAGCTAAGTCCTCGGCCCCTAGCATAATGGTTTTTAAAACTTTAGAAGTGTAGAGATCACAGCTAATGAGTTAGATCACCAAGATATCTAGTATAAACACAATATTAATGTGATTTCTTCATCTCCATACACAGAGTCATGTTAAAATTTAGTTTGCAATTCTAGTGAAAAAAATCTGAATGCATAAATAAATGTTACTAATGTGGGTATGTCTTTAAAAGAGAATAAAACATTCTTTCTTGAAAAACATTAGGAATAAAGCAACATTTATACCAATAGAAAAATTCCTTGATCAAGAAATGATCAATTTTTATATATCATTCTGTGAATTTTCTTAAAAAGTGTAAGACGAATTTAAAAATTGTAAGGATAAATAAAGGAGCAGAAAACCATGATACTACTTAGAATTATTTGAATGATTATGTCTTCAGCATGTTTTGAAAATTATGGTAAATAATATTCCCTCTGAATGGGCAGAGACAATTAGCCACAGGAAGATCAAAGAGACAAGAAATAGAGGGAGGTATTGATTTGAAACTCTGTTCTTTTAAGGTGGTCCAACAAAATGTAAGGATGAAATGTATGGGGTTTACAATAAAATGATTTGGACTCTTACTGAAATGCTATACATGAATAGACAACAAGCAATTCTCCTTATAACTACATTCCTCATTCAAATATTCTATATTAATCCATTAGAACATGAGAAAACCATCAGTGTCAGCTTTTGTGAAGTAGGAAACTACAGTAAAATGTTCATTAAGAGGAGGAGGACAAGATATCTGTACAGTATTCAACAGCAAACCTATAGAAATTGGTTACCACCGAACCAGCACTGTACAAAGTACTTAACAAAATACCACACAAAGACAACGGGGCCAACACCACCAATGAACCCCAAAGGAAGGATGTGCCTAACAAGGAGAATAAAGAAGGAGAGAAAAAAATAATGGAATCAGCACAGAGAAAAAAAAAACAAAACAAACCCAACCACACAATTCAATAACAGTCAGGATAAGTGGTCTTAACTCTTCACCCCAAAAGACACAGAATGGTTGATTAGATCAAAAGACAAAACTATGCTGCCTCCAGGAGACATTCCTCAGCCACACACCCCCCAACAACACCCACACACACACCTATCCACAAAAACTGAAAGTTAAAGGTTGGAACTCCTGGAAAGCAGAGCCTGAACAGGCAGCAATTATTCTAATTTTTGGCAAAGCAGGCTTGAAACCAAAACCATGTAGGAGAAACAAAGAAGATCAATGTAGGTTGACAAAGGGAATGATTCACCAGGAAGAGATAAGAAGTCTAAATGTATATGCACCAAATGTCAGTGTACCTAGTTCATAAAACAAAAGAACTCCACAGAAAGGACAGATATCAATACGGTCATACGGGGGGGGGCTTTAATACTCCACATGCACAAACAGACAAGTCCATCGGACAAAAATCTCAACAAGCTCAATCACAAAATCAGTTTAACCACATCTTTAACCAATGGATTTAAAAGATATCTAACAAAATGTTAG
>NW_022973374.1:0-694 GCF_012274545.1 Fukomys damarensis
TTTCTCAGTCTCCCAGAGCAGTGGGATACAGGCATAGGCCACCACACCTGGCTGAATGATGGTCCTTAGGTGAGGGATATCAGCTGCTGCAGTACTCCTGGTGTCTCTCCCCGCCTTCATTTATTCTCTTTCCGAGTCACATGATTAATAAGTGTTGGAAGCCCACTTTCCATCCTGTCAACTCGGGAAGTGGCCGATCACGGGAGCACATCATCCACCGTAACTTTCAGGGGTTGGCCCAGCACGTGTCACCAGATCCCCCTTTTCCAGAGGCCTGTGTTCTTTAGGAGTGGCTTCCTGGTCTATTATTCTTGTCTGCTACTTGAGTGACCATTGTTTTCCATTGCTCATGACTTTACTCTCTGGTGTGTAGGCTTTACTGACTCAAATTTGTTGCGTGTCTATTAGAAATAGTTCATCTGAGTAGCCACATAGAAGAGAGAGCATAGGTGGCCTGAGGATAGTCTCTTACTTGCAAAATTTGCCTTTGGCTGATATACTAGGAACTTAAACGCTAACACATACTCTTTTTTTTTTTTTTTACAATTAAGCGTGCTTAATTCAGGATGGGTCATGCAATACATGGTGATTCATAGTGGCATTGTTTCTTAATTACTAGAAAATAACAATGCATTGTAAAAATTTATTAATTCTCAGTTTCAGCGAGATGGAGTGCTTATGAATCATGAACTGA
>NW_022973375.1:0-233 GCF_012274545.1 Fukomys damarensis
TAACACATTGCTCCAATGCTCAAGAAAAATATAGTATACACTGCTTGTAAAACTTTAGGTAACTCCCCGAGAACTCAAGAACAATGACACGCCTCGTACACAGATGCCTATTCAAAATAAATCAATGATCCACGTGTAGAAGCTAAAATGACAAAACCCTTAGAAGAGGGCATAGAAATAAAATTCATGACCTTGAATTTGGCAAAGGAAATTTTGATAGGATATTCAATAAG
>NW_022973376.1:0-215 GCF_012274545.1 Fukomys damarensis
CCTTGGAGGTGGGGGCCTCTTTGAATCCCCAGAGCTCCCCACGGTGTGCACACCAGAGGGCACGCGGGAGGGGCTCGCTGTGGCGGTGCCTGCAGGGCTCACCACGGCCCCTCCCAGACAGCAGCACCAGCCAGCCACTGTGTGGGAGCCCAGCTGCTGTCAGGGACTGAGTGCCATTCTGTGGCCTGAGAAGGAGGGGCAGGAAATGGTCCCCT
>NW_022973377.1:0-430 GCF_012274545.1 Fukomys damarensis
CCTAGTAATTTTCTTCTCACCGTAACTATCCTATTTCCTTCTTATACACCTAAAGTGTCCAATAGGTAAGAACAAGTACAAGAAGTTTCACCTGGAAGCAATGGAGATAGTTTAGAAGGAACTGGATATATTTACCAAGTCATGAGAAGAAATGTAATATTGTCCAGCAGTATTCAGGGCATGACCCACATAATGCAACTGAGTGTTGTATGGATTTTCCCACTACTCACAAACAGGAGCTGTCTTTTTTCAGAAGGTGTCCTTTCTTTTTCAAAAAACCAACTTTTGCCTTGTTTCATGTAAAGGATGTCACTCTATATGCCAATTCTGGCTCACTTAGTCATGTTTTTAAAGTAACTTCAACCTCACCCAAAGCTGCTGCTTGTCCCTTCCCTGGTCCTTAGCACTGAGTACAGGTATCCTTAACTCT
>NW_022973378.1:0-368 GCF_012274545.1 Fukomys damarensis
AGGTGCTGCAACTCTGTGAGTTTACCAGTGAAGTCCACTTCTTAGGGGGAGTGCAGCTGTAGTGCTTTTTGTTTGTAAGTCTCTGCCTGGGAGAGATTGAAACACTTTGTGAGGCCCTTTTAGCAGAGAAGCCCTTCAGGCCTAAGGGAGTGCCTAGCAGCTCTGAGAGCACACAAGCCTCCAGAACTCTGTATACTTGGGGATAGCTTCAGTTTGACGTTAGAACACAAACGCACTTTGCAGAGGGCTTCTGCCGTTTAAACTGCACTTTTCCCCGTGAAACAGCTTCTGTCTCCGCTTAGCCATTTACAGCGAAAGCGGTCAGTCTCATGAATGTGAAGTATTCCGCAGAGAAAGGTGCTGCAACT
>NW_022973379.1:0-320 GCF_012274545.1 Fukomys damarensis
ATGTTTAAATATTTTATTTGGAATCCTAATGAGTTGTTTGTATAACAACAAATTTATTTAAAAGCATTTCAACTGGATCTTCTTTTCAGTCATTATTTAATTTATTGGTACAATTTAGATATCCATAACGATCACATTCATCGTATGGGATTTGCACCTGTATGTGATCTATTTTGATTCATATTTTTCCCCTTCTGCTTCCTTCCTTCTTGTTCACGAGAGCTTTGTTTCTAATTTATCTTTCTTTTCTCATCATTTTTCCTTTACCCTCTCTTGACTCCCTTGTCCCCTTTCCCATTTGAACATTTGCTTCCCATTTC
>NW_022973380.1:0-934 GCF_012274545.1 Fukomys damarensis
GATTCTGGAATCAGGAGAGAAGACACAGCACTGAAGCTCCAGGTGCCCTGGATGACGTGGCCCGACCCCGCCCTGGGGCTAGGAGTGCGTGGCCCATCCAGGGGCACTGGAATGGGGAAATGAGCAGGTGCTCTCTGTTGCCCAGCCCTGGTGCTCTTAGAGAGGAGTCACGTGTAAGCACGGATCAGGCTCTGCTGCGCTGCGTGGGGACGAAGGAGCTGTGGTGGCTTCGATGTAAACCGCAGGCACCTTGACTCAGATGCGGTGAGCACACGCACAGGTGCTATGGCCTTATCTATCCATTTCTAAATGTTTCTTGCTGTTTTGGCTGAGAAGACCTAAAATCCGCACCAGAGCACAGCTGAGCTCAGCCTACCACCTGGCTCCTGGCTCCGGTTCCTTCTGCACTGGAGGACAGAGGCCCTGGAAACCGCCTCATTCACCAATCAGGGCAGGGCAGCTACCAGTTGGTCTTGCAGGCTCAGCCCTAACTTTAAGTCCCTAATGGTGTCAGAACACAATCCAAGGATCAAGATCCCCAAAGGCAAAGCCCCAGTGATAGAAGTGACTTTAACAGAACCAACTGAAAGGATTCCCAAAGGACAGAGACAAAACAGAGTGAAACAGACACAGTACCTGGGATCATATGCCAAAGTGTAATCTATATACCCAAGGTCTGTGTTTGTACACGTATGAGTGAGCCAAGAGGAAAGAGATACAGATTCCCATGCAGGGCACTGAATGCTTTCTTTCTGTCTGGTCACTCAAACTACGTCCCAGCCTCATTCAGGGATGCACAATGTCCTTGCTCTTTGGTGTATTTTGTTGATTTCCTTGAGGGCTGTGTGACGGCACAGGTGTGAGATTAGAGAGGTGAACCTCACAATCATCCACAGATGAAAACTGTTGCCCCCCTACAATTTCACAAGGCAGG
>NW_022973381.1:0-264 GCF_012274545.1 Fukomys damarensis
TAATTCCTATTATTTTTTGGCTCTATACTTCTTAACAATCTCGTCCTTAACCAGCAGTGCTTCCGAGTGCACGAACAGAGCGTCAGCGCAGGGTGTGCCTGAACCCTCAGTCGTCCGGGGTTGGTGTGTGTTTTCCCGGTTCCCCGCAGCGTTCCGGCCACTGTCAGTTTCCTCTCGATGAAGCTGATCTTCAGTTCCGCACTCAGCCGCCGTGTGCCCGTGCTATTTACATTTCGATTGACCGTAAAATTCTAACTTCTCGTA
>NW_022973382.1:0-1474 GCF_012274545.1 Fukomys damarensis
AAGCAGCTCCCACTGTGGTGACACTCACATCCAGGGAGGCACTGGAGAGGCTCCTGCAGATCCCTGGGCCTCTCCTGTGTCTCACCCTAATGTGTGCACACACCTTCACATACATGTCCCACAATCCACCTCTGCCACCTTGGATTTGGCACCAGGGTGGCCAAGGAAGAAGGGATCCCAGGACACACCACCTCCTGCAGGACAAGACAGCACCCTGAGGTGGGAGCCTAGCTGCAGACCTGGAGCCAGGAAGTTCTGCTCCCTCCTTTTTGGGTTTTGGGGTTCCCAAATAGAAGTAAGCAGAACAAGGACTGGAACAGAGAAAGGCAGGGGCCAAAGCACTGCCATGGGCTTCTGTTTCCAAAGCTACTGAGTGGCACTCACAAGCACAGGGGTCATGAAAAACCTCCCAGAGGCACCTGGATGCCAAGTGGCCCACAGATGGAAGGGGCAACTGTGTCACAGGAGCAGAGCAGGATCTAGAGGAAGGGCTGGGGTCCAGATCTGCCCCTTCCTTGGCATGAGGCCACCTGTGCTTCCTGTGTACACAGGTAAGTAGAGGTAATAGCTACCACTGTAACCCTCGAGACCAAGAACCCACACAGCAGAGGGTTATTTGGACCTGAACCCCCTCTGCTTGCTGAAGCCACACAGGACTGATAACAACCATAAAGGCCCCAGGGCAGAGGTGCGGTGCAGAGAAGTAGGAAACTCAGAGGGGCTCATTCCTGCCCAGTGCCAGCTTCACAGAACTGAGGTCCCCCTTCCCCTGCTCTTAAACCCCAGAATTGGGGGGGCAGGTGGGAGACAACAGTGTCCCGGCCCAACCTGCCGAGAGATACTGCTCTGGGAACCACCAGCACATAGGCTCTCAGGCCTCAGCCCCTGGAGGTCCTTTACATCCTGGTCAGGGCCTGGCTCCACAAATATCTGCACCAGGCAGTGCTGTGGCCTGGACTCACCTACCTGCACCTATGCTGGGCCATGACTGCCAGGCATCTAGGCTCCCCAGCATCCAGGGCCTATGGCTCTCCTGGGAGCTAGAGACACCGCCCTCAGGGCTGGGCAAGGGCCACTGCTTAGGACAACAGTGCCAGGCCAGGCTCCCTCCTGAGGTCAGAAGGGACCCAGGCTGGCAATCACAGAGAGAAATGTGACTGTGGAAACTCAAACTTGAAACTGTAAGTTCTCAAAAAGAAGGTGAGACTGTACGTCTGGTTGGAAAGTGACTGCGCAGAACTCTTAGAAGGAAGAGGAATGGAGGGGAGGGACAGAGGAGTGGAGGGAGGAGGAACAGAGGGCTGGAGCTGGAGGAGGGGATGGATGGACAGCCCTGCTTCCGGGTCCTTCCAACCTGGGGTTGTGGGAATTCCCCAAACTGGCCCAGTCCAAGCCCAAGGCAGAGTGAGAAGGCCATCTAGTGGCAGGGGCTGGAAGGAGGGGATGGAGCAGGGCCCAGGGAGGCACCTCCTGG
>NW_022973383.1:0-256 GCF_012274545.1 Fukomys damarensis
TAGGACCTGCAGGAGGACCTTCTCAAAAGTTGGAGCTGCAATAATGCCCCGTGGCCCAGGATGCGGCCACCTTACCCCTCCTTACCGCAGAAGCCTCCAACTACTAGCACAGTCCTTGTTTCCAGCCATTCCAAGGACCCAACTCTTGCACCATGATTGCGGAGGTGTGTACCAAGATTTTACTACCAATTCAAGGCTGCGGGAGCACACCTGTGACTACAGAAGGAATCTCAAACACAATTAAATCCTAGACTGA
>NW_022973384.1:0-246 GCF_012274545.1 Fukomys damarensis
GGAAATGAAGGAAGTTCCCCTCTGATGCTTCCATTTTTCTTTGAAGTGTGGACACTGTCACTTTTGGAGGCGTAGTGGGTGAGTTTGGTAGTGGGTAGTGGTGATGGGTTGGACTGTGGTAGAAAGCTTTGAGGTATAGGAGTATTTTATGAAATAGCCTAATGAATGCCAGGCTAGTGTGAAGGCTGAGGTGAGCCGGAGGTCTATGCCAGTAGGGGCTGAGGATAGAGTTTGCTTATCAGCGCC
>NW_022973385.1:0-205 GCF_012274545.1 Fukomys damarensis
TCCTTGTTCACTGATCTAAGTCTATTAGCTATTATTAACTGTGCTTATTAGCACAGTTAGTGACATATGAACCAATTACTAATTTGACAATCTTTTCCTCTCTTTATTATAGAATCCTTTTCCCATTTTCATGTTTAAATGGTTTTGTTTTGTTTTGTTTTGTAGTTTTCAAGTCTTTCTCATGCTGGTTGATTTTCTTCATCAT
>NW_022973386.1:0-595 GCF_012274545.1 Fukomys damarensis
TTTTTTTTCATGGTTTCAGTTGTCATCAAGAAAATTTAAAGCATCAACAATATTCAGCTGAATATTTCCTTATGTCTTTTAATTGAAAAAACTGGTGTAAGCGGGCACAAGCTTCTAACTACTTTATATGTGTCCTGGTTTAGTTGCGCTCATACATTTATAATAATAAGATATGTATTATTTTCCTTTAAACTAAATTCTTCTCTGTATACTAGGGAGCTATATTGCCTTTTTTGGTGAGATTATGTGTTTGTTGGTTATATTTCCAATGACCTGCATTTCAGGATAATGATAAAGTGGTTATTTCAAATTTATTATTTTTAAAAAGTCTGTTAGAACTGAGAGGCTTTAAAACACTGGGCAAAGGACTATTTTCTCATCTCTAGTAAGAGTTCTGAAGAATCTTAATATCTATTCTTAATTGAGGATCACCTCTTCACAAACACAAAATATCTTAAGAAATCTGCAATCTGGGAGGGGAGGTAAATCGAATACATGAAACAGTAGAGAACAATAATGTGCTCAAGATAAGATATTGACCAGTTTTCTCCGGTTTTTGTTTTTTCCTATAACTGTGGGCTGATGACAAAAAAAA
>NW_022973387.1:0-226 GCF_012274545.1 Fukomys damarensis
CCCTCTAACGTGTAAGGGAAATTTTACATATTCAGTTTTAGTTGAGGAGAAACTAATTTTGATGTTATATTCTTTAAATATCATGAACATTTGGGCATTCTTTATGATAACATAAAATTGCATTTAAGCTTTTTTGTGTATGTGTATGCTATAAGAAAATCTACACAAAACATAAGCCAAGGAAGAAGTCTTAATTGCACCTATAAACTTTGAGTTTAGTAAAAAT
>NW_022973388.1:0-938 GCF_012274545.1 Fukomys damarensis
TAAGCCCTAAGAGAGTCCCTAACTGCTATGAGTGCAGACAAACCTCCAGAAATCTGAATCCTTCCAGAAAGGTTCAGTTTGATGTTTGAACACAAATGCACTCGGCAGACTGCTTCTGAGGTTTAACCTGCATTTTTAACTGGGAAACAGCTTCGCTTGCCACTTAGCCCTTTTAAAACAAAGCGGTTAGTTTTCTGAAGGTGAAGTACTGCACAGACAAAGGTGCTGCAACTCTGTGACTTTACTAGTGAAGTCCACATCTTATATGGAATAGAAGTGTATTTCTTTTTGTTTGTAGGTCTCTGCCTGGCAGAGATTGAAACACTGTTGTGAGGAGCTTGTACCAGAAAAGCCCTTAAGTTCTAAGAGAGTGCCTAGCTGCTCTGAGTGCACAGAAACCTAGGGAACTCTGTAAACTTTGTGATAGGTTCAATTTTAGGTTAGTATTCTAACGCATTCTGCAGAGAGCTTCTGCAATTTAAATTGCAGCTTTCCCCTGGAAAAAGCTTCTCTCACTGCTTAGTGCTTTGAAACAAAAGCTGTGAGTTTCCTGAATGTGAAGTACTCCACAGAGAATTGTCCTGCAACTCTGTGAGTTTACCAGTGCAGTCCACATCTTATAATGAGTAAAACTTATTGCTTTTTTGTTTTTAGGTCTCTGCCTGGTAGAGATTGAAACACTGTTGTGAGGCCCTTGTACCAGAAAAGCCCTTAAGGCCAAAAAGAGTGCCTAGCAGCTCTGAGGGCAAGCAAGCCTCCAGAACTATGTTTATTGGAGATAGATTCTGTTTGACGTTAGAACAGAAATGCACTCTGCATAGTGCTTCTACAGTTTAAACTGCAGTTTTTCCCCTGAAACATCTTCTTTCACCGCGTAGCCCTTTGAAATCAAAGCGGTTAGTTTCCTGAATGGGAAGTACTCCACATAGAAACGTGCT
>NW_022973389.1:0-228 GCF_012274545.1 Fukomys damarensis
CAGGGGCTGCTTTTTTTAAGGCATTCAGGCATTATTGCCCAAGCCGACACAGGACACTTCTTCTTAGTTTTCACATGACTGAATCTCAGGCCCTGTACAGGGTAGAATTCAGGCTCAAGCCCAGACGGAAGGAGCAGGTTCCTGTACAGCCCTCACTGGAGCTAGAAACTGGCAAATCCACAAAGGTGGGAGAAGAATGGATTGGAACTTACCTTGCTTTCCAGCAGA
>NW_022973390.1:0-223 GCF_012274545.1 Fukomys damarensis
ATTATCATTAAAATGGTAAAATTTAGACAAGGAGGATACGTAGCCTATGGAATATCTGAAAGGACATTTTAGAAAACAGAGCAAAAAACAAATTAAAACAGGAACATGATTAGTATGTTCACATTGCATTATGGAAACTGGTGTACAAAATGTGACTGAGGGTGTGGAAAATAGTAAAAGGGAGAGAGCAGAACATAAAAGACCATGCAGACGATGGAGCTGG
>NW_022973391.1:0-368 GCF_012274545.1 Fukomys damarensis
AGAGACCCTAGCCAGAAGCCTGCTCAGACAACAGGAACTGGGGAGCACAACCCCCAGCCAAAGTCACTTCCAGATAACAAGTACATAAAGGCCCCAGCAAGAGGAACAACTAGATACCATCCCAAATGTGCTCATGTCCCATCCAGAAGCCCACCCTGGAAGCCAACAGGTCAGCTCAGAGATCCAGAAGGCCACCATTCTGAACCCAGGAATTTGTGTGCTGGTGAGCAGCAGAGAAAAGGCTGCTGGGTGCCTTGCTGAGAATTGAAGACCACTGGTTGAGCAAAAAGTTGCCTCAACTAAGGCACAGCGGGCTGCATCTATTGAAACGAGAAGACATGTAAATAAGTCCCCAAACCAGACTTCCA
>NW_022973392.1:0-336 GCF_012274545.1 Fukomys damarensis
GGGATTTAGCTCAGCGGTTCGGTGGCCTGCCTTGCAAGCACAAGAACCCGAGTTCAATCCCCGATACCAAAGAAAAAAAAAAATTTTTTTTTCCCTCAAAATATGCTGGCTGGTTACTTTTTTAAAATTTAAGTTACAGCCATGATTCCAAATATCTTCTTTTAAAAAACAGAACCAAATAAGGGAAAAAGGAAAAAAATGAGAAAATGAAAAAAATGGAAATAAAGTATTTATAAATAGGGAAGAGAGGAGGGGGTGAAGGGAGGGCAAGGCTAAGGGGAAAAAATGAGAACCAAGACCTGTCATGTAAAGGTACAAGATCCCAAAGATGAATGT
>NW_022973393.1:0-301 GCF_012274545.1 Fukomys damarensis
AATTTTGAATCTGATATGAGGTTCAATGTTAATGATAACTAGAATGCTGTTAGATGAGGGAAGTTTTATATCTGTATATTTTATTTTCTAATGTCTGGACATCACAGAAAATATATTCCACTTCAACATAACCAATGACCTTGTATGTGGTGACTCATCAGACGTATTTGCGAGTTCCGTCCTTGCATGCTGGTCGTATTTCTTTCTATTCCTTCAACTCATCATAAAACTGCTGTTACTAATGAGTCATCATGGGAGAATTTTATAGATCAATTATTTCTTAGAAACAGTTACCTAATCT
>NW_022973394.1:0-219 GCF_012274545.1 Fukomys damarensis
TCGTGACATCCACGTTCTTGTCCAATAAAGTCAGGATGGCTTTAGAAAGTTTTTAAGATTGAAAATTGTAAGGATAAGAAATTATAATACCTAAAAATAAGTTTTGAATATGTTTGGAAATTATTATTTCCTAAATGTAATCATCTCACCTGTTAAGACAGATTTATTGAAATAATACAGCGAAAAGAAGGAACAAAATGCTGTTTCTTTTAGTTTTTC
>NW_022973395.1:0-6729 GCF_012274545.1 Fukomys damarensis
AGGAGGATCGCTGTGAGTTCGAGACCAGCCTGAACTACACAGTGAGTTCCAGGTCAGTCTCAAATACATAGTGAGACCCTGTGTCAAAAACCAAACAAAAAAACAAACAAAAAAACCCCAAAATAAATAAATAAAAATATAAAAAACTAGCAAAAAAAGAACATTTTAAAAAGTTCTAAACAATGTAGTTTAGAGCATGTTAGGAAGCGTGAAGAGGGTGAAGGGAGGGCAGGGGTATAGGGAGAAAATAAGAACCAAGATATATCATGTAAAGGTACAAGATCCCAATGATAGATGTAACTGTATTGTTTGTTTTAAATGTACCAATAAACTTAATGGGAAAAAAAAATCTAAAAAAAAATGCATTTTAGGATAATTTGGTTTATTTCCTTTTTTTAAGCAACATTTTAAGTAAATGTTCATTCTGATAAAACCCTTTTTATACAAATAAAGAAACAGCCCACACACAGTACACATATACCCCCTGCACTGCTAGTCTCACATCATTTCCAGCTCAGTCAACCTCTGTAAAACTAGTACAGGAAAATAAACCAGGCTGCTACTGTGGCGAAGACCACACAACTTTATAATGGAACTGTTCCAAGGCTTGAAGTTCCATTTGAAAGTCACTAACAAAACCTTTGGAAATGGGAAGGAAAAAAAAAAAAAAAACAGCCAAAGAACTGAAGGCCTGGCAAGTCTTGAAGCCCATACTTACCCAAACTCATGAAAAGTAATCACAAGTCAAGTCTGATTTGCTCTTTTCCTCTACATTTTCTTCAAAGCAATCCACAAACAAAATTGGTATTTCTTTTTTCAGTGAAAAAAGGAAAGGATGAGGGAGACAGATTTTGCATAAATAAAATAGAGGAAAACATTTCTGCCAATATACAAAAAAACCTGCAATAGTCTTTACTCCATACTGAAAGCTGTTGATTTAACACCAACTGATTTAAATTTGTTCCTTTATGTATAAGAAACAAATACCACATTCTAATATTAGCCAAGACACAGGAGCCCACCTACTTAGATAGCTGCAGATTCATTTTTTAGTGGTAGGTAATAACAGGTTTAAAGTTTTCCAAGTTTAAAAAGATTTCCAGAAATGAAGTCCTTTAATATGCTCCAAGCCTCAGATTAGTGATGTTTCGTTACTTTCTATAATAATATACACACCTATATTTTGCTTAAAGATGCATTTGCAACTACATCTACATAATACAAAAGGCAGGTGGCTCTTGACTATTACAATCTTGAAAAAAATGAAAAAAATCAATTAGGCATTTAGCAAAACTCCACAAACACCATGATAAACTTATTATCATGTAGATAACCTACAACATCAAATATAAAATTGCTGTATTAATCTCACAGACAGAGGAGAACTGGGAGCTCAATGGAAGATTCCAGGGCTGCTGCTGACTGTGAGGCTGGGGATATGGCCCCAGCAGAGGGAGGTGGTGATACTGGCACAGAAGGAAAAGAGCTCAAGAGCAAAGAGGCCTTTGAGGAGGAGCAAGCTCTCCCAGCATGGGTCAGAGTGACACAGCTTCCTGCAGATCAGTCAATCAGTGCTGCCACAAGTTGTCAGTTAATATTCTGTTTGTAGAGATACTGGACTTAAAAGATAATTAGTTGTTGCAAAGATTTACAATATAATTCTAGATACAGGCAAAAAATCCCTCCCCAGAATCTTACTAGGCCCTACCCCTTAGCTGAAAAGGTCTACCTTTTCTATTAACTTTTAAAATATTTAATAAAATATTAAACATAAATAATACAAAAATGTTTATGTATTATATATTTAATCATTGAATACTGAAATATTAATAAGTAATATTTAATGAATATTTAAATATTTTCTATTTAATCCTCTATAATTAGAAAAGGTACATCTTTTCTCAGTTTTTCTCGTTTTCTCAATGAGGCAGCAACCCCAAGTCAGAAGTAATTACATTCTAAAGGATTAACTACAGAGCAAGATAAATTTAAAATAGATTTCAAGTAAGAATAAAGGCAAAAACAATGGTTATTTTCTCAGTTATTCATCCTCAAACTATAAATCAAGGGAAAAATATAAAATATCAGGTAACTGAGGTGAATGTGGTTAGACACCTCCTGAGTACACATAACAATGATGTGCTCTATCCTTATTAAAACTAACATGGATTCCATGATTGGAAAGTATAGTAGTTCATTTTTCATTTTCATAAAAAAGTCTCTGAGGTTGGATAACTCATGAAGAAAAGAGTTTGTTTAGTTTACAGAGGGGGAGGCTGGAAGTCCAAAGAGTATGGCATGAGCTGTGGTGAGGGTCCCTTTAGCTGTGTCATCTCACAGCAGATGGCATCAAGTTTGGGGGGGTGCAAAAGAGAGAGCTCACGCAGCAGAGGGCATTAATCAGAGCAACAGACTGGAACAAACTGGGATCCCATGAGAACTGTATTAGTCCGACTTCCCACTAGGCCCCACCTCATAAAGGTCCACAACCTCTTAAGCACACTGGGGACCAAGCTCCCAACAAACAGATTCTTGAAGGACATACTCAAACCATATCCAAACTATAGCCGCATGGAATCACATATGGAAGATAGCAATCTACAGTGTTTGTCAAAAGGCATGTATTAAAATGAAAGTGGGTTCAGATTATGTCAAACTACAAAGAAATACCAGTTTCATTAGTAAAAGGAATCATAACTATGAAACTTCATGGCTTCTCATTAAATTTACAAGAGGACACTGACAGCTCTGCCTGACACATACTTCATTTATTAAAAGACATCAAGAAAATGTTCTGAAAATATAAAGGAGAAAGACAGTTAATTAAATCCTCATGATTATGGGCAAATTTCACTCTGCATTTTACATGTTCACTTGTATAAAACTCAGAGGAGTCAACAAAAGTTTGATTTGAGAATAGGCCCAATATATAAAAGAGCAATTCTTAAATTTTCTGGTCTTATGACTCCAAAGAGCTCTGTCTGAATGAGTCTTATGAATCAATATTTACTCTATTAGCAAATAGAGGTGTCCTCGGACCATACTTTGAAAGCAGGTAATCATGACCTAAAACACAATGATGAATACTTACACAAAGGGTAGATAGAGTACTGTACCTATCACTAGAAGCAAAGAAGCATCATATTTAATTGTAAAATATGTCAGTATGTTTTATATACTCAAAGCCAGAAAAATAAATTAATTTCAACCATAGTCTAAAGTCACGTAAAAATTCCTGCTTTAATTTCACACAAGCAGCTACCAAAAAAGGAACATGCACCACTCTTAACACTGCAGTCTTTCACACAGCTGGTCTGTTTTCACATGACAGGAGCCCAGGAGCTGCATCTCTGTAGACCTCAGACCTATCAGTTGCATTAGAAAGTGGTAGCTGTGAAAATGTTCTGAGAGTCTGTGAACAGAAATGGGCTCAACTTCACTGGGTCTCAGGCTGCACAGTCTGTGGGAACCACAACATGAGCCTAAAATGATGCTGTAAGGACTTCCAGACACATTTTCTGTGAAGGAGGGTTGACCCTGGTGTCTTACAGCAAATTTGAGGCCCATCAGGAAGCTGAGGAAAAGGGAGGACTAAACACTTAGTCATAAGTGTATGTTAACCAGTAATATGAAAATTAAAAATGTCAACATCCTTGCTTTTGATATGGTTACTAAACACCAAATGATGATTTCCAAAACCAAAACCAACCTGCTCCATTTAAAATTAAACATAATCCTTCAATTTACAGATGAAAGACAAATCCAAGAAAAAGTTAAATTCAGCATCCTTAACTTGTCCCAGTTGCACCCAGATTCTGGAGTTCCAGTTCCTTCGGCCAGAGGGTCCCACATCAAACATCCTATAAACAGACTGGAACGCACCAGAGAACAAAGGGTGCCAAAAATAGCTTCAAAATACCAAAGGGGATTAGCCAGCAATTTTTTTCTTAAATTAAACTGCTGTGATCTAAAGCTTGGCAAGTACCATCAGAGTAGAGAATTAGATTAGTTTTATCATAAATGAAAATGACTAAAGCATTTTTAAGTGCTTTCAAGAACAACAAAACTGTTCAAACCTATGCATAGTACTAGATTTTACTCAGGTATAATTTTAAAGGGAAGTCATTTCTTCTAAAATGTATAATCATTCTACTCCCTCTAAAGCTGCTTTTGACAATACTAGTATAAATTATAACTGCAGGCAATTCATTTTTATCAATTTATATTAAAAAGTACAGTATACTATGACTATTAGGGACTATAACCTATGATAGGCAAGTTTGCAAGCTATTTTATTCTTTAGCCTATTTCCTTTATCTTACTCAACTGTGCAATAATGAATAAAGGTTGTTTTATTTTATGAAACTGAAAAGCAGAGCATTTTCAAAAGAAGCCTATCTTTAATTTTATATGAGACTAGGAATAGTCTATCTATAATTTTAAGCAATAAGATAGCATCCCTGTAAGAAAACTCAAAGGGATGAGGAGTACATCAAAGTGCATACTTGTAATATTAACTATTCTTTATTAATGTACCTGTTACTTTTTCACAATCTTTCTTTTCTTTTTTGGTACCAGGGCTTGAACTCAGGAACTTGTGCTTGTGAGGCAGGCGCTGGAACCACTGAGCTAAATCTCCAGCCCTCACAATCTTTCTTTCAAAAGTCAGACTCTCAGAGAAAAAAATATTAAAGACTCAGATAGCTATGTTCCCTTTGCACACATTTATTAATTAAAATAATTCTTCCCAACAAAAATAAACCAGGAGCTTTAATAAATTCCACAATTTTAATGAATGGACATAAACTAAAAATGTGCATCACATTTTAAAATTATTCATTAAGGATTAGGAAAAAATTTTTTATAAAAGAACATAGATTAGTGAAGAATAAAATAAGCTAACAAAGTCAGGTGTTTTGAATGGGTAAGAAAAAAACTTTACAAATGACCCAGATTTTTACTTAAAAAAATACCAAAGGAAATAAGGGGCAAAAGTTAATTTTTAAAAAATGAAATAAGTAAATAAATTGATTAAATTCAACTTGCCAGGACTTACTATGCAAAATTGCTAACATCCTACTGGATCATGTTCGGTTTTTGTGCTGTAAGAGACTTTAAGAGTATTGAGTGAGTTTTGTTTTATTATAAAAAATATTGTAAAAGATGGACAAGGAAAGCAAAAGCATGTATAATGAGATTTGTATAATAAAAGTCAAAATAAAAATATAAACTCGCAGGAGGGGAGAGGATAGAAAGGCAACTTAAAAGAAATGCTATCCTTTCTCAAAATAAAAACCCTAAAAAGACTGGAATGCTGTTTACTGGTGCTCTGCTCTGCTTTACAACTCTTCTTGAGAGGGACTGGCCTGGCTGAGTGTCGTCTGCGGACCGTGACCACCCACGCCATGGGAAGCATGATGATTAAAGAGTGTGCTGTACTCCAGTATCTACCAGCACGCTCTGCACCATGTTGTAATTATTAAATTTGCAGTCTTTTTATAATCTGTTGCATGTGTTGTGGCAAGTCCCCTACATTGTCTGACAAGAAAATCATTGAACATGAAGAGCAAGTTATTTTTAAAGTGTACAAATGGCTAGAAAACTGGATACTTTCAATATTACATTTTTAACTTTCACAAAAATGGTTTAACTTACCATACATCTAACACAGCAATGAAAACAGATATGCCAGTCCAAGTTCCCTTTCAAATCTCTTAAAGAAGATATACAGCCCAAGTTAAATCCCTTACTAATGGCTAAGATGCAGGTTAAACATGCACCAAGAGGACAATAAAATTCACCCTTACATCTGTTCAGTGATTAAACACACCAGAGAATACAAAGAACACTGGCAGTTGTAGAATCTTGTGGGTCTGTTTACCCCCAAACTTTGTTTCCCATCAAAAATTTGCTTTCTGTCTAACTTTATTCACAACAACAGTAATGTGGCTTTAAAGACAAGACTTTCAAGGAGCATTAGCCCAGGAGGTATGCAAATGTAAGTCAGACCAGGCATTCAGAAAAGTATGTGAATTCAATGAATGGAAAAGCAAGCAAACCATGGCTGCACCCTGGCCCCACGTCTTCTCTGTGGGAGCTAAGATAATATCAAGTGTGATTTTTTTTTTTTTAAAGGATAAGTCAGCTCAACTAGAAATCTATAAGCAGGCCTGGCCCAAAGTCAGGTAAGGAAGACAGAAACATCCACCTAAAACAGTCTACAGCAGGGCTTCTGCCTTAGAAGGGGAGAGGTGAGTGAGCTCACAAACAGTTGGACACGACTTCTAGCACTAAAAAAGAAAGAACTCAAACAGAAGAAAACAAAACTGCCATAAGAATTTTTTAAAAATCCTTTGAGGAGCATTAAATTAAAACAACCAAAAAACCAAACCCTATCTCTAACACTCCTGCCAATGACAGCCTTTCATCTGAAGGACAGATGACAGTCTCCAATTCCTCTGCCCAGTGATCAAAGTCCTTAAAGATAATTTGCATAGGTTAAGGAAGGAGTGAGAACCTGTCTTTCCCAAATATATCCCTCAAAGGTCACAAAATCCCTAAAACCACAAGACCCACACTCAGAAAGCCAACCTTGAACACCTGATTTGAGCTCATGAGACCTGTTGTGAATTTCTGACTTCAGAATAGCAAGATTAAAATGTTGCATTGTAGTCATTTGCTTAAAAAAAAAAAAAAAAAAAAAAAAAAAAAAAAAAAAAAAAAAAAAAT
>NW_022973396.1:0-205 GCF_012274545.1 Fukomys damarensis
AACTGGTGAAAGAAATAGAATGAAATCTATCTTTTTGTTGTTGTTGTTGTACCAGGGATCAAAATCAGAACCTTGTGCTTGTAAAGCAGGTGACAGCACTGAAAAAATCTATCTTTAATAATATGGTATGGACTGAAATAAGATGGTTTTTGTAGTAAGAAATGACACATTTTCAAGAAAAATCTCCAGACATTGATAGAGTATT
>NW_022973397.1:0-245 GCF_012274545.1 Fukomys damarensis
TTTGAGTGTCTCACTTGCACTAAACATTTGGAGAAAACAGCAATGTACAAAATAGCTTATAAGGAGCACTAATGAGACTTCAGAGTTATTTTTCCACATCATCCCTGGGTTGCACTGAGTCTCAGCCAGGCTCCTGTGGAACCCACCGGGCTCGTTACTAGGAGCCTTGGGGAATCACCACGGTGTTTTCTTTGACGGTGACAAGCTGCAGTGGGGAGATCTCTCTGCTCGGAGGAAGCCAGTGA
>NW_022973398.1:0-995 GCF_012274545.1 Fukomys damarensis
TGTCATTAGAGAAGAGTGAACTTCTCTGATCGCACAGTAGGTTGGAAACAGACTTTGGAATTCTAAACTTAGTTCTGCCACTTACTAGCTGTATTACCTCTGTCAGTATCCTTATCCTCTAGAAGTCTCCGTTTTCTCACCTATAAAATGAGAATGCTGGAATTGCTCATGGAGTTGCCGTAAATATTAGATAACACAGCTAAAGTGCTTAGTTTTTATTAAGTGGTGATATTATCATTAGTATAATATTCCCCTGCTATTTCATCTACATGGATCTCAGAGGAGCGATCACAACTAATTTTAATTTTGATAGGCTCCAGGAAGAGTGTTGTGACATGAGATAGTGGATATAGAAATATTTAATAAATTGAACTGTTATCATTTCCAAGGAATGATTTGCTATAAGTTATATAACTTCGGCACTACAATCAGTAGAATTATGTTAAGTACACACAGGACAGGAAAGGCATTCTAAATGAAGGAAGTGGCACTTGGAAATTGCTACAGACTGCTGAATTTCTGACAGGTTTAGTAAACAGTGAACCGTGGTTGGGTTAAGAATGTGAGCTATCATGACAGCAGGAGGAAGAGCCAAGTGGGGGATATCATCAGCGCCTGGATGACTTTGGACACAAAGGTAAATTAGACTCCCAGTGAATCATTTGACCAGATGAATGACTTGGGGCCATTGTTCTCACCTTTGTGCATCTGAGCCTTCATCCATTCACATGCAGCCTCTTCAGTTCTGGATTTAGAGTCGCCCTTGTCTTACTCTGCTTTACTTCCTTCTCTTTATTGTGCCTTTCCTGATTCTTTTCTCACTCTCCCATAGCAAATTTGTCTCATCTTGCTGGTCTTTGTTTATACAAAAATATTGACTTGTAGTCCCCTTTCCATATTGCTTTCTCCCCAATACAATGTGTTCCAGACAGTCATGCATTTTTCTAATCTGCCCTAGGTGATCGGTCTCTTCTGCCTTAGCATCTTCAGCACAC
>NW_022973399.1:0-282 GCF_012274545.1 Fukomys damarensis
TCTCATCCTTCCCTTCTGAAGCTGTCTTCCCATACATTCTCTGGGGCTTTTATAGCAGGTTTTTGTTCTATGGGTAGATTGAGATTTGGAATATAGCAATCGCCTTATCCCATAGATCATAGTTATGGTCAAATGACAAGATAAAGCAATGGAAAAGGTACATGCTTCTCAAGAAATGATACTGGAACAAATGGATATTCACATATCAGACACTGAAGGTAGATCCTCAACTCAAAAATTACTGAAAATTTGATAGAAATTGGGTTGAGTCTGTAGAACAAT
>NW_022973400.1:0-216 GCF_012274545.1 Fukomys damarensis
GCCAGGAATTGAGCTCAGTAGTGCTGCTGCCTGCCTCACAAGCACAAGGTCCTGAGTTTGATCCCCTGTACAAAAGAAAAAAATGTATATATACAGAAAAGAAAGTTGGCTTCTCCTAAGGTTTTGATGTCAAATTTGGATTTGATTTTTCTACTTTGGTGTTAAATATTTCATCTGCCTTGTTTTTAAAAATGAGGACAGTAGGGCTGGGAATTT
>NW_022973401.1:0-307 GCF_012274545.1 Fukomys damarensis
GGATAAGGAGAAACGCCACCGGGACTGAACAGCTGGATGACAAAAAGAATGTTATTTATTGACGTCACTCCAGATTCCCAGTGTATGGCAGGTCAACACAGGGAAGAGGGAGAGATGAAGCCCGAGCTCATACTAGTAGTTTCCACCTTCTTACCATGAACAGATTATTTACTGACTGCCTTCCCAGAAGACAGCCATCTTTCTGGGGTGAAAGAGACATTCAACATCACTGTATTGGAAGTTCGCAATTGTCACTGTCCCTGAAAAGTCTGTTCAGCATTCCTCAATCACATCAGGGCATCTTCTC
>NW_022973402.1:0-516 GCF_012274545.1 Fukomys damarensis
AGCTCTGAGTGCACACAAGCCTCCAGAACTCTGCGAACTTGGGGATAGGTTCAGTTTGACGTTAGAACCCAAATGCACTTTGCAGAGGGCTTCTGCGTTTTAAAGTGCAGTTTTCCCCGGGAAACAGCTTCTCTCGCCGCTTAGCCGTTTAAAGCGAAAGCGGTCAGTTTCATGAATGTGAAGTACTCCACAGAGAACGGTGCTTCAACTCTGTGCGTTTTCCAGTGAAGTCCACCTGTTATGTGGAGTACAACTGTATTCCTTTTTGTTTGGTTGTCTCTGCCTTGCAGAGATTGAAACACTGTTGTGAGGCACTTTTAGCAGAGAAGCCCTTCAGGCCTAAGAGAGTGCCTAGCAGCTCTGAGTGCACAAAAGCCTCCAGAACTCTGTACACTTGGGGATGTGTTCAATTTGACGTTAGAACCCAAACGCACTTTGCAGAGGGCTTCTGTCGTTGAAAGTGCAGTTTTCCCGGGGAAACAGCTTCTCTCGCCACTTAGCCGTTTAAAGCGAAAG
>NW_022973403.1:0-846 GCF_012274545.1 Fukomys damarensis
CCAGCAGGTAGGCAGACAGACAAGAAATGCAATAAACAAGTCTGAGAGGATGGCAGGGAGCAAAGCGCTGAGGGAGAAATGAAGTGAATCAGGGTGAAGACGCTGGCGTGTGGAAGGGACGGGGCCAAACCCCGCTAAACAGCGGCCGAAGGTGCCCTTTGAGAAACGCTGGGAGGGAGTGAGCCAGGAGGACATGAGGGGCCCTTTGGGCCTGGCTCCCAGGACGCACTGGGCAAGAGAAAGGGGGAACCCAGGCGCCGTCCCAGGGGGCAGCTGCTGGAGAGGCTCAGCGCAGGAACACCAGGTCCCCTGCCCTGCAGCTCCCAGGCCAGTCTGGGATCTTTCGCTTCCTGGTACATTAAATGTCCCCATTGTGTTCTGGGCTGTTGCTGTGTCCTCCTGGGTCCAGGCAAAGTCTAGGGCTCCCTCTTCACTGGCTCCCATCGGGGCACCTGTGTGAGGGGCTCCCCGGGTGTGCCCCACCCCAGCCCAGACTCCAGCTGTCCTCCCACCGGAGCATGGCCTTCTCTCCTTCCTGCACTGCCACGTCACCCCCAGCCCCCTGGGACGCTGGGCACACATTATACAGAAGGGGACCTGGGTCCCTGGGTTTTTGCTTCACCTCTGTGTCCCAGCGAGACACCTGGGGGACGTCCCTCAACTCCTCCGTGCCTCAGTGTACCTGCTTGTGTAAGTCAATCACCCAGCATCTCGCTTTGCCTACTTCACAGGGTTTGGGTGAGGTTAAGAGAAACACCGTTTGTGGAAGTCCCTGGCCAGGTGTCCAGCCGCAGTGGGTCCTCAATAAGCCCAGCAACATGGCACCTCCCTGGGTCCTTCCTGAGT
>NW_022973404.1:0-209 GCF_012274545.1 Fukomys damarensis
TTTTTCATGAATGTGTGTCAGATTTTGGCAAATGCTTTTTCTGCATCTATCGAGATGATCATCCTATGGTTTTTGTCCTTGGCTGGATTAATATACTGTATTGCATTTATTGAGTTGTGTATACATTTCTTGAATTGTGTATGTTCAACTACCCTGCATCCCGGGAAGAATCCCACTTGGTCAGGGTGTGTGATCTTCTTGATGACCCT
>NW_022973405.1:0-270 GCF_012274545.1 Fukomys damarensis
CATCATTTTATCCAGCAATATATGCTTTTTAGGGAGCAGTAGTGACCTTTTATTAAACTAGTGCTTTGCAGTCATCACTCACTGCTGTCTCTCACAGAGTTTGTTAAGAAGAGGCAAGGACTGATGTGTTTGTTTATGTGTGGGTATGTTCTCCAGAACCTGTAAGCACAAGCTTCATTTATATTAAATTGACTTTGATGTTTACATTTTATAAAATGTTAACAATTGTGCATTTAAATCAAGTTTTATTACACAAGATAGTAGATCATA
>NW_022973406.1:0-235 GCF_012274545.1 Fukomys damarensis
GGTGGTCTCCAGCAGGGAGACCTCACTGTGATCCTCCCTCATCCTCTTGCCTGCATTTGACCACGTGGTCTAAATTTAGACATCTGCCCTTGATTCTGTCCATTGCTGTCATGTGGAAACCAATGATGTTCTTCTTGTGAATACAAGAACTTTATTCTGTTGGAGACTCCTGCAGCAGATCCAGATCCCCTGCTTGGTGCTATAATGCATGGTGAGAAGAAAGTCTTAGACACAG
>NW_022973407.1:0-202 GCF_012274545.1 Fukomys damarensis
GTAGAGAGGTATTTGCATTTCATCTTTGGCAGTTTCATTATGTTGTCAATTATTATAGTGCAATGTTCTAATAGGAGTTTCATCATGCATTCAAATTGGAGAGAGGAATCATTTAGCCGCCACAACAAATTGAGCTCCGCAGGCCTCATTTCGGGAACTTCTGCAGTGTCAAGTGGTCAGTCCTTCAGTTTTAATTTCTAGA
>NW_022973408.1:0-457 GCF_012274545.1 Fukomys damarensis
TTTTTCCCACAGTCTTGCTATATATTGTGCATCCTTTTCTCCATTCTGGGCATAATCTCGTCTTAGATCTGCCAACTCCTGAGGAGTGTACAGTCTGTACTCCACTATTTCCTTTCCCGGGGTTTGGGGCGTTGCGGAGGAGGTATTAGGGCCTCCTGAGGTGAAGGGGTTCAACCTGTGAGCCAAATTTCTTAGTGGAGTCTTTTTAGTAACAGTCTCTAACGGGAGGGAAGGTGTTACATATGTGGGGTCAGGGGGAATGGCCAGTTCCCTCTGCTTCCTCACTATATTCATGGCTAGCCTTTTGCCCATCAATCTATCTTTATCTAAATCTTGTACAGTTTTCATCAATAATGCAGGTACCTGTTTCTTAGGTGCTGTTTTAACTAAAGGGTTGATAACATCAGGGTCCATTAGGTCAAAATTTATATCAACTGGCGCCATACCTAATCGTCCC
>NW_022973409.1:0-225 GCF_012274545.1 Fukomys damarensis
TTCCTGAGAAGTTTGGGAAGTTAGTAGTAAACTGATTAAGCAAAATCCACAAAGGTGGGACTTCAAAGCCTTAAGTGCTGGAAATCCCGACTTTGGCAACATAGCGTGACTGGCACACAAAAAATGTACAACAAACCTAAACAGTGCTGTAATTACACGCCGGTAATTCCTGCTACTAGGGAGGCTGAGTTCGCCAAGTTCCAAGCTAGCCTAGGCAATTTAGCA
>NW_022973410.1:0-375 GCF_012274545.1 Fukomys damarensis
CTGTAAGTAATTTTTTCACTCATTAAGGCATTTTCCCCTTCTCTCTTGACTATTCTACCTTCTTATCTAGCACTACATTTCGCACAAAGCAAATGTCTGTATCTGTGTGAATATCTTTTTGCTTAGCTATGCTATTAAATTGGTTTATTTGTCTGTACTTGAAGCAACACCACACTCTTAATTATTTGCCTCTATAACAAACCTTGATGTCTACAGAAATAAACATTCCTATGCAGTATCCTTCATGAACATCTTAGCTGTTCTTTTTTATTTTTTCCATTTGCATATCAATTTTAGGATAAGATTAATTTCCATTTTGAAACCTGGTTAATCGATTTTGTTTTAACTGTTCTGTTTGTTTGATTTAGTGGGGGG
>NW_022973411.1:0-216 GCF_012274545.1 Fukomys damarensis
GGAACTCCTGAACTCCAAGTACATTCTTTCTTTCCTCCACTGTTAAGTAATAATCTAATGTTCTCTTAATAGTCTGGGTCAATCACCCCTGCTAACACTATAACCCCCTTTTTAGCTTGTTCCCTCAGAGGCATGAGGAGACCAAAATGCTCGGAGGGGGGTCTTATCTTCCAGTTCAGTGGTATTATTGTTGAACTTATTCCCCTCTGAAACTAA
>NW_022973412.1:0-429 GCF_012274545.1 Fukomys damarensis
TTCCCTTAACTGAATCAAATTAGTAATGTATTTTGCAAAAACAAACAAAGCAAAACAAAAAACACAGACCAGTCCCTCATGTACCCTGAAAGAAAAGAACGAAGCCCAAACTTCACTGCCTGGAAAGAACAATCGTTCTGACACCCCGATTCCCATCCCCATCACGATCATGGTAAAGAGAAAAGCAGAAGAAAGTGTGCAACAGTGAGCCAGAAATGAGGAAAAGGCCGACCCTCCCCACATCCTCTTAGCTTGTAACAATGCTAGCAACCCCAGTTAGCCGGCCTGGCCTAATCTCCGTGTACACATCTGGGCACTCCAGATGGAGACCCTCAGCTCCACAGCAGGGAACCTTGCACCGACCCCAACTGGTCCAGGGACCGTGGGTAAGATACACGACCTGGTCCCAGAACAGCTAGATTCCAGCTT
>NW_022973413.1:0-1665 GCF_012274545.1 Fukomys damarensis
TAATTTCAAAGTAATTCTATCTACTCTGTGCATAGAAAACTATGGGAATGACACAGTTTCTGGCTGAAAAAAAATCACAATTGAATATGTAAAAAATCTTCAACTGTATTAGGACTCATCATGGGAAAGGGTATTTATAAACTAGTACCTAGAATATATTTACTTTAATACTACTATGGCTTTCTAATTTTTACTAAAAACTGCAAATGACTTTATCCTGGGTTCATGCAACATCATAAATAAATTTAGGATAATATCAATAGACTGTGTCTCAGATGTGTGTTATAGGTACTGATACTAAGGAACATTACCTTGCCCACGACTCATTGATAACTCTGTTCCTGAATCACTTCATATAACTTGTCAGTTTTCTTTTAGTGATGATATGTAGGTGAATAAAAAAATGCAACAAGTAGATATTCTATGTGTGATATAAAAGCAAAGACTCTGAGCAAAAACTCAAAGTAGGAGGCTGTCTTAGTTTCGTTTCTCGTTGATGAGACAAAATACTCAAAACCCACCAGTTAAGGGAGGAAAGGTCTATTGAGCTCAGTTTGTAGAAGTTTCAGTCCATAATTGGCTGGCTCCACTGTTCATGGTTGTTAGAAGGTAGCATGACAAGGCATGACCACAGTTCTTTCTATTCCTTATATTTGATCACAGCTACTTAGGGCAGGTAGCACTCACACTCTTAATCCTAGTGCCCTTGATTCTAGGATTGCACCATGAATGATCCCAGAATCACACATTCTACATCGAGCCACCTCTGAAAAAGTACACCTATGACTCCATGAGGTTTCTAGGGGACATCTAGACATAAGCCATATAGAAGCTAAAGGGTAATTCATTGAAGGTGGTATTCAAAGGCAAATATCCTCTCTACATAGCCACTACACCATACAGTTAGATTATGAAGACTATGCTTAACCATAGTGGCTAAACCAACCAGTTTTTATTCCAGAAGTCTAAGATTCTCCTTTATATTTTCTCTCTTCTGACCATAATCAGTAAAAGTAAATTATTTTTAAAAGTTGCCTTAAATATTTGTACTACTCCTTTTCAATATTTTCTGTTCACTTCACCACCATCACCTTCCTTAGGGGATGTCCTTGGCACAGGTCTCTGTAAGTCCCCCAATCTCCACACAGCTGGAAAGGGATTTTTGAAAGTTAGTTTGAATTTCAGTTCACTTTTGTATAGCTCTTTAATGTATTTTCCATGTCTGCTAGAATCAAGCAAACTCCTTGTGCCATTAATAAACCCAAAAATACATGGTCTCACATTTGACTTCATGTACCTTTTACATCACTCATAGTTGTAACAGAAAAAAAAGAACATTGTGTTTGTAGATTGTGAGATAAAGATGATATGAAATGAATATTAGATAGGAAATCATGAATTCTGGCCAAAAAAAGTGGTATTGGTGGGTAGGAAGTACAGGTAGAATTTACAGAAAACAGAGACTTTTGTACAGTTTTTAAAATTATTATTGAAATGTGCCCTAGAACTTGCAAACTGATACTTTATAACTACCTGGTTCTGGGTACATTACCTAGTACTGGAACTCTGGTACCACATAGTACTAGGCATATTACTTAGCACTGATATTCTGGAATTGTCTAGAACTGGCAAAGTAATCTGGAAACAAGCTTCAACAGAAAAAAA
>NW_022973414.1:0-645 GCF_012274545.1 Fukomys damarensis
CCCCAGCCACTGGCCAGGTCCCCTTTGGGGGAAACCTTGTGCGGGCGGTGGGAGGTCAGAGGCTCTCCCCGGAGGCTGGGCTGCTGAGAGGGTGATGAGCAGCTTGTCTGTGGTGTGGATGGGGTTAAACCTTTCGGGGGGGCTATTTACTCCTGATCCTGACAGCTTGGGGAGGGAGTGTCACGTGGCCCTGGTATCCCCGCGGGAGCCCATGGAGCATGCCCAGCTGCTTCTGCCTGGGAAGGATGCTGGGTCCTGCAGTAGCCACAGCAGCATCCTCTCCCCACGCCAGGGACCTGCCAGGCAGAGAGATGACTGATTAGGACCAGCTCCGACCCAGAGCCCTGCTCTTCAGAAGGGGCCCGAGGGCGGGGAGACGACCCCAGCCGGCCTGGGCCCGGGCTGCAGAGGGAGCCCTCTCAGCCTGGTCTCACCTCTAAAGGAGCTGGTGAGTCTGCTTTGATGCATCGATAGACAGGCGGGAGGAGGGAGGTTGGGCTTTGGTCAGGGCTGGCAGCCGCCTGGCTGCAGCACGAGCCCGGGCTGTGTGCACTGCGGTACCACTGCCTTCCCCAGCCTCTGCCTTGGCAGCGTCGCTGGGATGGAGGATGCTGAGAATGCTCATTTTAGCGCTGTCTGTGCCCC
>NW_022973415.1:0-201 GCF_012274545.1 Fukomys damarensis
CAAACTTTTGAGTCTCATATCACAAAAAATACAGGGAATCATACACTCAAAAAACCTGTGCAGTACTTTCCTAAGATTTTTGTGTTACAGTAGTTGCACAAAGAAGGGAGTAGGCAATCATACAAGTGATCAGAAAAGCATCACCAGCACTCTGTCTGGTACCAGGCACAATACCTAGCTATGACTTCTCTTCAAAATAGC
>NW_022973416.1:0-208 GCF_012274545.1 Fukomys damarensis
AGTGGAAATTAATGAAATTGGGACCAAAAAAACTATAAAATAAAGCAATCAAGTAAAGAGCTGCTTCTTTGAAAGAATAAATAAAATAGACAAGCCCTTAGCAAGACTCACCAAGAGGAAGAGAGAAAAGACTCACATAAATGCCATTAGAAATGACAAAGGTGAAATCACAGCAGATCCTGTTGAAATCCAGAAGATAGTAACTGCT
>NW_022973417.1:0-607 GCF_012274545.1 Fukomys damarensis
TGTTTCCCAGGGAAAACTGCACTTTAAACCGCAGAAGCCCTCTGCAAAGTGCATTTGTGTTCTTACGTCAAACTGAAGCAATCCATAAGTATACAGAGTTCTGGGGGCTTGTGTGCACACAGAGCTGCTAGGCACTCCCTTAGGCCTGAAGGGCTTCTCTGCTAAAAGTGCCTCACAACAGTGTTACAATCTCTGCCAGGCAGAGATCTACAAACAAAAAGGACTACAGTTGTACTCCCCCTAAGAAGTGCAATTCACTGGTAAACTCACAGAGTTGCAGCGCCTTTCTCTGTGGTGTACCTCACATTCATGAAACTGACCGCTTTCCCTTTAAACGGCGAAGCGGTGAGAGAAGCTGTTTCCCGGGGAAAACTGCACTTTAAACGGCAGAAGCCCTCGGCAAAGTGCGTATGTGTTCTCACTTAAACTGAACCTATCCGCAAGTATACAGAGTTCTGGAGGCTTGTGTGCACTCAGAGCTGCTAGATACTAACTTAGGCCTGAAGGGCTTCCCTGCTAAAAGTGCCTCACAACAGTGTTTCAATCTATGCCACGCAGAGACCTACAAACAAAAAGGACTACAGTTGTACTCCCCATAACAAGTGGA
>NW_022973417.1:1952-2675 GCF_012274545.1 Fukomys damarensis
ATAAGAAGTGGACTTCACTGGTAAACTCATAGAGTTGCTGCACCTTTCTCTGTGGAGTACTTCACATTAATGAAACTGAACGCTTTCGCTTTAAACGGCTAAGTGGCGAGAGAAGCTGTGCCCAGGGGAAAAATGCACTTTAAACCGCAGAAGCTCTCTGCAAAGTGCGGTTGTGTTCTAACGTCAAACAGAACCTATCCCCAAGTATACAGAGTTCTGGAGTCTTGTGTGCACTCAGAGCTGCTAGGCACTCTCTTAGGCCTGCAGGGCTTCTCTGCTCAAAGTCCCTCGCAAAAGTGTTTCAATCTCGGCCATGCAGAGACCTACAAACAAAAAGGACTACAGTTGTACTCCCCATAAGAAGTGGACTTCACTGGTAAACTCACAGAGTTGCAGCACCTTTCTCTGTGGAGTACTTCACATTCATGAAACTGAACACTTTCGCTTTAAACGGCTAAGTGGCGAGAGAAGACATTTCCTGGGGAAAACTGCACTTTAAACCGCAGAAGCCCTCTGCAAAGCGCATTTGAGTTCTAACGTCAAACTGAACCTATCCCCAACTATACAGAGTTCTGGAGGCTTGTGTGCACTCAGAGCTGCTAGGCACTCCCTTAGTCCTGAAGGGCTTCTGTGCTAAAAGTCCCTCACAACAGTGTTTCCATCTCTTCCAGGCAGAGACCTACAAACAAAAAGGAGTACAGTTGTTCTCCCCATAAGAAGTGG
>NW_022973418.1:0-348 GCF_012274545.1 Fukomys damarensis
CAGAAAAAAAATGATTGTACTACACTCACTGCCCAAAGTCCAAGTTTCCTTCAGAAAAAACATACAGCAATAGATAGTGCAAAAAACCCATTTCTGAAACGAGTTGAGTAAGCTCATTTTCAAATTCTACATACTTAAATGTGTCTCCAGTAAGGATGGATTCCATCAACCAGAGAATTGCCAGTACACCTCAGCTATTACAAAGAAATTGCCCTCATCTGTTTTCAACTACAGGAAGACCATCTGAACAAACAGTGTGAAAAGATACCAATTTACATCAGCTGGCTGCTTACCATGTTCTCTCAAATAGCAACTATACCAAAGCAAGCACTTCACTTGAGCACTTCA
>NW_022973419.1:0-246 GCF_012274545.1 Fukomys damarensis
CCCACCCTTTTCCTGAGCTGTGCATACCCACTTGTGCATACTGCACAAGCTCACTGCTCGACCCAGCCCTCTGATCTCTAGAACCCTCTGACCCTGTCCCCTGTGTCTGCACAGACCCTGGGAGCCCATGGTGTCTGAGCCAAAGGGAAGTTGGGCTGCTGCTCTGTCCTCTCCTTACCTCAGCCCTGCTCCCATGCTCCTTTCCTCTCCTCTGCTATGTTCCTCGTCCCCCTTGAAAAAAAAAAA
>NW_022973420.1:0-229 GCF_012274545.1 Fukomys damarensis
CATGGCTGACTGGTCCTCAAGAGTCAGCGGTATGCAAACTGGGGCAAGGGCATGCACAGTCTTTTGCTACCTGGTCTTCACAAGTCTCCTGGATACAAGCTGGTGTGTACAGGGGATCTCAGCATGGCTGAGTGACCATAACAGGTCCACAGGATGCAGGCTATGGTGAGGGCCTATTTCTCCATTGGGCATTTCTTTTGTTTTAGATTTAAAAGAATTATATGGATAT
>NW_022973421.1:0-221 GCF_012274545.1 Fukomys damarensis
GAATGGCAGAAGACTTTCCATCCTCTTTACTTACATGTTTTAATTACAGGTCCAGGAAATAACAGAACTTCACCTCTTCCAGATCTTGCGGTTCAGCTGACCCTCTGGGCAGTGTCCACTCCAGTGCAGTGAGGTGGAAAACATGGAAGAGCCGAGGCGTGCAGAGATGAGGAGGCCCTGACTGAGGGTCCCCTTGCCTGGAGATCCGAAGACAAGTCCCG
>NW_022973422.1:0-439 GCF_012274545.1 Fukomys damarensis
GGCTCCATGAACTCCGGAACCATGCTAGGGCTTTGGAGGGAGGCAGGGAGGGTGAAGGAAGACAGAGATATCAGAAACCAATGTGTCACCTGGGGGTGTTTTGCCTACTGAATCCCTGGGGGTCTCAATGAATGGCAATGCCTTGCTCACTTTTCAACCGGGTACTGTCCCAAGCGATGGTTTCTCTCTGATTCTATAACCATTCCTTTTCAGAGGGCTGTATGCAGGCTGTGGAGAGCAGGAGTGCCCGGCCTGACCATAGTTCGTGCAGAATCTCCCTGAAGGAGCCTAGCCTGACAGTGACCTCACATCATGCTAGCCAGCAGCTCAACGTCGCTCTGCAAGGAGAACGATGCCAGGTGGTTCGCACAATGCATCCAAGAGGAACTGAATGTTACACTAGATGCCAGCCGTGTGAGGCAGGTTTCGTAGTGGCAAA
>NW_022973423.1:0-789 GCF_012274545.1 Fukomys damarensis
ATATTCAGTATTTCTGCTTTGCATAATCTTTAATTTTTTATAAAGTTGGTCATTTATATACTTCAATAATTTGATCAAAGTTTTGTGTGTGCCTTCTTTAACCTTGTTAAACATTTGGTTTAGGGCCTTCATCTGTTTATTTACATCCTCTTTAAACTCACTGAAAAAACTTATTGGTCGGCTTATTAGTTTCTTTGATCTCTTCAAACATTTTAATAATTTTGTTTTAGAGTTCATTGCCTGAAACTCTCTTCACCTCACTTTCCATGAGATTATCTTTTGATAATTTAAATTTTCTGAAGTTAAATCCTCTGAAGCCAACTTGTCTTGCTTTCTCATGTTTGTATGATTTTTGCATTGCAGTTTGAGGATCAAAGTAGATAAACCACCACAAGTGTAGACTATTTTTTTTATTTAGAATATGTCTCCCTGTGATGACACTTTGGCTTTGGTTATATTTTAGTGATCATGTACATATTTAACCTACTCAACATAATATATTACTCTTGGTCACTATTTCAAGGTGAGAATAACCATTATTTATATCATCATCTAAAAAACCAACCATATATCGGTCATAAGTTTCAAAACTTTAAAGAACTTTTCACATTTTTCAACAGCCAAAAAAATAGTGAAATAACAATGAGGATAAGTAGGATAGTATGTAGAGGATGCGTAAAGGAGAAAAGAAAAGGAAGAAAATAGTTTGAAAAGAAGGAAAGAAGCAAAAAGAAATAATAGCGAGTGAAATAAAGGGTAGAGATAGGTAACAATTTCTTTGTATGTGGA
>NW_022973424.1:0-291 GCF_012274545.1 Fukomys damarensis
AAGGCAGCGTCCTCCACGCATCCAGCCAGTGCCCAGAGCCCACGGCAGTGTCTCCTGCTTGTCTGTATCGAGGATCTGCACCCGGAAGGCCCAAGGCCAGGGGTGGAAGCCGGAAAACCTACGCCGGTGAGAGGAAGGATCTGTGCCACCAACAGGAGGGTCCACACTGGAGCCAGGGAGTGACGCTCACGGTGAAGATCAGAGCTCCCCTGACGAAAACAGCAGCCCTTCCCAGAGACAGCAAGGCCCAAGCTCCTTCTCCTCCTCCAAGAACAGCCTAGTTCACATCAG
>NW_022973425.1:0-303 GCF_012274545.1 Fukomys damarensis
TGAAAAGTCCAATGAGAAAGTATTAGGCAACACCACCCCTCCAAACTTTAAATCCTTGAAGTGACACTAATCCTTGGAATCCTCTTTCAGTTTTTGATACTACTTTTGGTTTACTGTTTTTCTAGGTGCAGGCAGTTCTCAAGGTTTCCACTTGGTCTTACCATAATAGCCCTCCTTACACCTCTCTTTATTAGTGAAGAAACCAACGCTGGGATCCTAGGAAACAAACTATAGCGTGGGCCTACTGTAAGAGGCACCCATACTAGAACTTCATCAATCATCTGATCTCCTTAAGCTCAGTGA
>NW_022973426.1:0-223 GCF_012274545.1 Fukomys damarensis
GTTGTACCAACTTTCTCTGTGGAGTACTTCACATTCAGGAAACTAACCACTTTGGTTTCAAATTGCTAAGCGACGATAGAAGGTGTTTCCGGGGAAAACTGCACTGTAAACCACAGAATCACTCTCCATACTGCGTTTGTGTTCTAACCTCACACTTAATCTATCTCCAAATATACAGTGTTCTGGATGGTTGTTTGTAGTCAGAGCAGCTAGGCACTCTCTT
>NW_022973427.1:0-258 GCF_012274545.1 Fukomys damarensis
TGCAAAAATTCTAATCGTTTTCATGAAGGCAGACAGAGCTTGCTTGACAAAGCACAGACTCTGCAGATCATGATTATTTCCAGAACCATATACTCTAGATTTTTGGCACAGGAGGAGGTCTATTTAAAAAAAAACAGAGGGGAACAGAAGAGAAGGCAGGCCCTCTTCTTGCAGGTGATGTCCCTCCGTCTGGAAGTGTGGCGGGCACAGCCCTGCCTGGGATGCCAAGCAGAGCAGACGGAAGTGGTCCTGGCCCAA
>NW_022973428.1:0-242 GCF_012274545.1 Fukomys damarensis
AGGTCATGTCCACTGTCCTTTCCACAGAGCAGGGAGGGAGTAGAAGATGTCTTGGAAGGTCAATGCATGCCTGGAATTGTCTTTGGTCTCATTGTACTTCATCGTTTTGTCTCTTTTCTCTTATTGAGTACAAGAAACCCTTGCACACCTGGACACAATGAAATAATAATTGTGTGCAGTATAAGGCCCCTTGCCCTTCAACTCCTTGGAGAGTTTTCAGTAAAGTCTTTTACCTTTTCACC
>NW_022973429.1:0-206 GCF_012274545.1 Fukomys damarensis
ACTCCTGAAATTTAAAGGAGGGGAGGTTTATTTGGCTCATGTTTCCAGTGGGTTCAGTCTAAAATTGGCTGGTTCCACGGCAGAAAGGGGTGAGAGGACAGGAGGAGGACAGCTGCTCACCCCATGGCAGAAGGGAAGTAGAGAGAGAGAAGGGTGGAGCTGGGACAAGAGCACTCCTTCCAGGTCAGACCTCTAGTAACCACCTC
>NW_022973430.1:0-226 GCF_012274545.1 Fukomys damarensis
GGGTGTGAGCACTACCTGCCCTAAGCAGTCTGAGTAAGATAAAAGGGGCAGGAAGACACTGTTAAGGTCCTTCATTGCTTTTGCTATTGTGTAGGCACCTAGAACTGTTTCTCCTCTACCACACCCTTCCGCCATGTGCCACTCTGCCTTGGAGCCAGCCCATTATGGACTGAAATCTCTACAAACTGTGAGCTAAATATACCCTTCCCCCTTAACCTTGGGTGTT
>NW_022973431.1:0-731 GCF_012274545.1 Fukomys damarensis
ACCCTAAAAGGAAACCCTGCCTACTAAACAAAATCCACCTTCTGCTACCCTTGATCTCTGCCAGTTGGTAATAAATATGCTTCTTTGTCTCTTGAATTTGCTTATTTTGCATGTCATAAATTAATCACATTCTGTAATGTGATCTTTTATGTCTCACCTTTTTTACTTAGTGTAGTATTTTTGAGGTTCAACCACATTGAGTGTAGCATTTTCAGTACTTCCCTTTTAAGGTTGAAAATAGGTCATTTTATTTATCACATTTTACTTACCTTCATTAATTTATGGGCATTTGAGTTGCTACGAACTTATTGTAAACATTTTTGTATAAGTTTTTGCTTGACTACCTGTTTTGAGTTCTTGGTATATCCTTATGAATGAACTGGCTGGCTTATATGTTAATTCTTTATTTACTGTTTTCCACATCAGCGACTTCATTTTACATTTCTGCCAGAAATGTAGGGTTCTAATTTCTTCACACCTTTGCTAATGCTTATTTTCCATAACTTTTTTATTATAGCCATCTTCCTAGGTGTAAAGCAGTATCTCTTGCTTCTCTTGGTTGTATTGTCCTAATACCTAGTAATGGTGAACATTTTTTCATAAACTTACTGGCTTTGTTTATCTTCTTCAGAGAAAAGTATTCAAGTATTTTGAGTGATTTTAAAATTAGATTGTCTCCTTTTTTTTGTTGAGTTGTATGCATTCTTTTTTTTTTTTTTTTTTTTTTTTTT
>NW_022973432.1:0-989 GCF_012274545.1 Fukomys damarensis
ATATAGTCATGTTAATTTCCAGTTATCACTAAAAGGCAAGCAGAAGCACATCATGTCACCCTGTACCCAGCAATTGGTAATTTGTAGTTTCATCATTTCAAGAGGCCTGGGCTTCCTTGGGGTACACTTTGTCAGCACTGGGACAGAACATGTTTCCTAGAGTCCCAATATCTGTAGTCTCAATGTCCCATGAAAGGGCAGAGGAAGCAGAATTTTACTTTTATTGTCTTAACTTTTTTCATGAGTCCCAGAATTACATTGCTTATATAGATTTTTCTCAGCTTAACTTTTGTATCATTGGCAAGAAAAAAGACATAACTTTCCCACATTCAGAGGAGATCTTTCAAGTGCAAATGTATTTTACTTATTTCCTCGTAACTCACTTGACTTTAAGTTAGGTGTGGGTGATTTATGCAGATGATACAAAAAAACAGTGCCACGCTACATTAGTTTTTCTACTTTCAATTTTACAATGTTGAAATATCATGTCTATTTTATTATAAAGATAAGGTAGGGAAAGATATATATTTCTGTTCCATGTACCACTCACAATACTGAAGATGTGCCATTTTAACACACCAAACCACTACTGACATAAAGGTGGCAAGCATATGAATTTTATGCACAGATTTTACTGAGCTCATGAAGGCTCAGATACCAAGGGAAACATTTTTTACCAAAGTTCTGTGAGGAGTGTCTGGAAAATATGAGCCCTTGAAACAGCAGAATAGTAAAGAACATTGCCATCACTAGTGCAGGCCAGTCTCTGAACACAGTGAGGGCTGGGATCAACACAACCAGGGTAGAAGGGAGTGGGTTCCCTGTGAGAGTGGACGTCCATCAGCTCCTAATGAGTATGCGGTAGCTCCAGGCTCATGGCCTTAGACTTAGATTGGAACTTCTGTCCTTGATTCTCCTCCTCAGAAGCATTCTGGAGTGGATTAAGTTATTCACTGATATGAGTGTTCCTCCACCTGCAAGATGGAAGA
>NW_022973433.1:0-1731 GCF_012274545.1 Fukomys damarensis
CAGTCAGACTGGTGCCCATTCACGGTGACTGGGAGATGGCCCTGTATCTACAGACATTATACGCAGCCAACAGGACATTCTTCTGGCAGGCTTGAGATTTCTCCAGCAGGAACATAAAGAACCTGGAGTCCTTAACCTAGAGATGTGCAAAGAGTTGTTAGAAACTGTTTGTCTTTGTTCAGGTCTTTACTGGGGGCAGCATAGAAGAAGAGATTGTGAGAAAAATTATTCGTATGAGAGTCTAGGTTTCATGGGTCAAGGTTGTGAGCTACCCACAAGAGAAGAGGGCTTAAATGATCCTCAGTAGAGTCTGATCACAGAGAGTGAGTTCGCCCTTGTTGTTACCAGAGTTGGTCTTCTTACTTGCAACAGAACTCTCCCATAGAAACAGCATATGGCCAGCCCTGTGGCTGTGAAATGGCATTTCTCTGATGTCTAGGAATGTAAACCTTATGAATATTTATTGGAATTTTTGCTGAATTTTTTTCTACGCTGAATGTTCATGTTCTTCACACATTTTTATATTGGGTTCCCTTTTTCTTTTTATAACATAAGTGCGTTCTTATGTATGATCCAGATTCCTGCCTTCGAGTGTTGCAAATATTTACTCATCTCCTACAAAGCAAATCACAGCTTCCCTTTGATACAGTTAAATATATTAATATTTTCACTTTCATAGGTATAAAACAAAGTGCCCAGACTTTTTCCATGTGGTGAGAACTTTCATGTTTTCTCTCATTTGTTTAACACAGCACTATGTCATCACTGTGTTAATTTAACTCTTGGTGGCAAAAACATCTGTCACCATTTGTATGTATGAGGAAGGGTGAATATCCTGTCTTTGGAAATGAAGGTTCAGGGAGGGTAGCAGAATGGGAAAAAAATAAGAATCAAGGTATATCGTGTACATTACAAATTCCCTATGATGAATATGATCACTATGTATATCTAAATTGTACCAAAAAACTTCTTTAATTAAAAAATAAAATGAGATCGACATCTATTCATATTTTTAAATTACAATTATTAATAAAGTATTAGCATCAGCCCCCAAAGTTATGTCAGCATGAGAACAGATATCAGTTGTCAAAATTAATATCAGATCGCTGTAATGCATTACTAAAATGAAACAGGTTCCATGATGTCAGATACAGTGTAACAGTTTACATTAAAACATCTCAAAATTAATGAAATGATACAGGGGAAAACCTGTCATTTTATTACCCTTTTTGCAGATGACTGTAAATCTAAAATGTAATCAAAGTTCTGGACTAATTATTCAGAAGATATTTCAAGTTGCAAGGAATTTTACTTTCACCCTTTCTTCGTGACTCTGAATGACTGAGTATTCTGAGTTTCAGTTATTCAAATAATTGTTTTCTCTTACTTTTAAAATGTTTAAAATCCGATCTGCAGGCAATTTGTATTCTATTATGACCTCAGCATTTTTATAAAATCAGATTTATCTCTACAAAGAAATTATTATATTCCAAACAGATTTGTTATTTGACAGGCTCTGTAGCTGAAATTATTTTTCAATTTTTAGGTAAACATTTCAAATATATTCAAAGAATAGATACAGCTTTCTATTGTAATCTTTCCCTACATGCACTTTACTATATTTATTTGAAATAATTACATATTCCTTAGTATATCCTCTTTTTTCTCTCAATGAGTTTATTGGTACATTTTAGGTATACAGTACAGTTACATTCATCACTGGGATCTTGT
>NW_022973434.1:0-249 GCF_012274545.1 Fukomys damarensis
TAGGTTTAGGGTTAGGTTCTTAATCTAAGGTAAGAACTAATTTTAGATTTAAGGTTAGGTTTAGTTATAGGGATAGATCTAGGGCTAGTGATTGTGCTAGTGTTAATGTTAATCTTAAGGTTCAGGCTGGAGTTAAGTTTAAAGCTAAGGATAAGGCTATAAGGGTCAGGGTTAGACTTGAGCCTAAGTTTAATGTTAGGGTTAGGATTTGGGGTATGTTTAGGGTTAGAGCTTGGATTGGGTTTCTGT
>NW_022973435.1:0-282 GCF_012274545.1 Fukomys damarensis
AAGGCTTGGCCAAGGGCTTTCTCATTTAATTCCGACGCCCTGGCCCTGTGTTCACCAGGACCAGGTTGGGTCCAGGGTGCGTTGACTGTGTATCCCAGTGATCCTCATGGTTTCGGTGAGCAGCAGCTGCATGGAGATTGTACACTTGCTGCGTGCTGACCACTACTGCACTGTCCTCTGTGTCACTTGTCCTTGAGGCCAGTTTTTTCCATGCCAACTATCCTTAAAACATCTACAAGGTGGCGCATAGGACCAGGGCAAGAGCACAGTTGGCCTACAAGT
>NW_022973436.1:0-849 GCF_012274545.1 Fukomys damarensis
AAACTTTTAAATAGTATTTTTACTGGGTCAGAAAACATTTTGATTAACATGAGTTTTTCTTTAATTTTTGTGTTTAAAATAGTTGTTCAGTTAATTTAAAGGTAAATGGTACTTTTGACTGCATCTTTTATGTTCTCTAGTAAGAAACAATTTTTCACAATTTTCCATTAGATTTGAAACTCATAATTGGCAATGATGATACATAGATACATTTATGATATCAATATAAGCCAATTTCTACTTATTTATATGGATTTAGTGATAAATACACAAGATTAAGTGTAAAAGCCTTATGCTCAACAGAATAAAGCAGACATGTGAAAGCCTCCAGTTGCATTCTGTGCATTTTATGAAAATTCAGCCAATACCTTGTATGGTACTTCTTTAGTAGAAGTAATAGAAGGCATTACTAGAATATAAGAAAATGTTTTTAAATTATTTTCAACAAAGACATTTAAAAATGTGTACAGTATTTGTTTACCTCACATCTATCACAAGATGGCCCATTAAGCTTTAATAGCAATTTTTAAAAACATGTTAATATTTTGTAATGTTCAATTTTATAAACTGGTCTCTTTATGGACAAAATGACCAGATTTGTTATTGTCACTTTCATATATAATTTCCCAACTTTGAAGAAGCATACATTTAAATCAATGACTAATTCACAAAGCCAAAATATAAGACTTTTGGAAGTATATCTCCTTGGGTTTATATTGTCTCAGTCATTTTACAAATTACTTCTTTTCAACTACTTCTGGTGAGATTAATCTGCCATCTAATCCGAAGTATATACAATGTGCCCAACAAACATAAGGGGCAATTCCAAGTCTGACAGAGGATTAGAAC
>NW_022973437.1:0-201 GCF_012274545.1 Fukomys damarensis
TCTTTTCCCTTATTCCCTTTCCCCTTTGGTTGGTCTTTAAATTGCGTTAGTGAGCAGTAAAATATTACGAGTTATTGTAATATTTGTCATATTGTAAGTTAAGAATGATAATATAGCTAGGTGCACCTTAAATACATCTTCCTAAATTTCTTGGTCCTAATCAGCTTTGAGTCATTGTATGCAAGTTGCCACCAAATGGTT
>NW_022973438.1:0-416 GCF_012274545.1 Fukomys damarensis
AAAAAAAAGAAAGAAAGAAAAGAAAACTATGAAGGCTTCAGAATTTTACCCACTTAGCTACTAACAAGTTAGCTTGCCACATGATGGCAGAAGACATGAGACTCCTAGGTCAGAAACAAAAGACTTTGTTATTCCCAGTACAGAGGCAGCAGGAGACTCATGCTTTTGTTGGCTTCCTTGGTCCACAAGTCTTATGGGCTGTGGAGAGGTGGTACCAGGTAGATGTGATACATCCAAAGGGTTTGTGTCACAGCTAAGAGACCCCATGCTTACTTAGTAAACCCTAATTTTTGAATGGTACTATTAGCAAAACTATTCAACCTTTGCCCCAGAGGAAGGTATTATCTAATTATCCTGGTATTCCCTCTGACCTGGGAGGAGACACTATCTGTTATCCAAGGATGTTTGCTGTTCAA
>NW_022973439.1:0-209 GCF_012274545.1 Fukomys damarensis
AGGAAGTATGCCCGCATGAAGTGCAGACAAGACCTTGAAATAAAATGATCATGTAAAAGGATTAAAATGGGGCCCATGGAATGCATAAGGAACCTAATATCTAAACATCAAAATAAAACTCACATTTTAAAAATGAAATTATGAGCTTAAAAATGTGAAAATGTTATGAACACACATTTTTTTCAAAATTAAATATACAAATAGCCAAT
>NW_022973440.1:0-236 GCF_012274545.1 Fukomys damarensis
TCAGGATGAAGACCTCCAGGCAGCCAAACAAATGCAAGGAGAAGACTTGGATTAGGCACTCACCGAAAGTAATAGTGGCCTGCTTTACAAGGGTGTCCACAATGGTTCTAGGGACAATGGACGTGGAGAAGCAGGTATCAGATATGGATAAGCAGAAAAGGAAGAAGTACGTTGGACTCCCAAGTGCCCGACTGGTCTTGATGGTGGTGATAATCAGCACGTTTCCCATCAGTGTC
>NW_022973441.1:0-217 GCF_012274545.1 Fukomys damarensis
AGATTTTTTTTAAAAAAAGACTGGAAAAATCTGAGACAGACTATTTTTCATTAATATTTAATCGGCTGCAAATTTTGCTGTCTCAAAAAGTTTCTGCTCTTTGCTTCATTAAATAAATTCTGTCATTGTTCGATGTAATTATAGCTTTGGGAAGTTTTTTCCCAATAAGTGCGTAAAAGGAAAAAGGGAGGCATAGTAATTAATGATAAGAATCTTG
>NW_022973442.1:0-458 GCF_012274545.1 Fukomys damarensis
GATGTACCGGTGTGCTCCGCAGAGCAGAGATGATGGCATGCAGTGAGGAGAAGTTCCTGAGCCTTAGGCACTCCTAGGAAAGAAGGAAGGGAATCTTGTGTGGAGGGAGGGACAATGGGAATTCAGCCTGCTCCAGTTTCAGCCACCTCAGCTGCCTTTTCCCTCCAGGCAGCCGTGGAAGGGACTAACTGGGCCTCAGCGACAGCACTCTCAGGGAGGAAGGTTTCAGTTAAACTCAAAGAAGCGGCTCAGGTCCGATGACTGCACCCCCACACCCACATCACAGGCGGGTCTAGGTCAGGGTGCCCACGACAGGCAGGGACCAGGGACCACGCAGCATCTTAGGGACCATGCCTACAATCCTAAGAGCTGATGGAGGAGAGGCAGATGGCAGATCTCCAGAGGAAATGGCCAGTGCCCTCTCACACTTACCCTGGCCACCTGGATCCAGTGCTCCA
>NW_022973443.1:0-313 GCF_012274545.1 Fukomys damarensis
AAGAAACCTTACAGCTCCAAGCAGGGACACAAGCCCCCTGAGACAGTGGTGATTTTTTTTTTTTCCTGCAGAAAAATTAGTAAGAACTTAGCATGTGCCACAAGTTTCTTGGTTCTAAGAATTATTGGAATATGAAAGAATTACAAACAGGGCCAACTGCCTCCCATGTGACCTGTGAGGTGTATGGCAGCGTCAGGATTGCTCCACCCAGGGACAGATACCCCCAGCCCAGTTTCTGACAGTGACTTTAAGTGGTGTTATAAGAGGGCACTCTGCTCTCATATTGCTTGATATCTTTTAATAATGCATCATA
>NW_022973444.1:0-492 GCF_012274545.1 Fukomys damarensis
CTCTCCCCAGGGTCACAGGCCTTGGCACCTGTTAGGGTGAGCACGAAGATTGGCAGTGCCCTGCTGTACACCGCACTGCTAACCCTGGGCCCAGAGCTGCGTAGTCCCCGGCTCTGAGGAGGGGCCGGGGCACCAAGTGACGGGGACATTTGGAGGAACTAGGTGAGGAGGTGATTGCTGGGGTGAGTGAGGATGTTTGCTGCACTGAAGAAGACGGAGCTGGCTGTGGTGGAGCATGCTTTGCCTTGCTGCAAGTTCAAGGTCACCCTGAAGTACGTACTGAGCTCAAGGCCAGCCTGGACTGCACAGTGAGACCCTGTCTCAAAAGTTTAACTAACTAACTAGGTAACTAACTAAAACATGAAGAGACAAGCCACATGAGCCAAGTCAATGACCACAGACACTGCCAGCGGCCTCTGGTGCGATTTGTCACCATGGAGACATTGAAACTCTGGTGCCGGATGGTGTAATACAGCACTTAGACTTCCTGGC
>NW_022973445.1:0-621 GCF_012274545.1 Fukomys damarensis
CACTGTGTGCTTGTACATATTTTTTCTAATTGAATCTTCCTTCTGTGAAGCTGGGTTTTTTTTCTCATCTTGCTGAAAAAGAGTTTAAGTAATGGAGATAATGTAAGTCACTACTGTTACCTGCATATTGAAGGCATGAAGTGCGAGTCATACCTACAACCCCATTTCCAATCAAGGGCTATTCTGTATTATCTAAGTTAATTTGTCCTTTTAGATAACGAATTATTCTAATAATTTTTCCAGTTTTATATGTTTCCAAATCTCGTTTTAATGTAGTTACAGACATTCTGTGAAAAGTTGAAAGTCATTTTGCATAAGTAAATTGCAAAAACAAAGCATTGGAACTATTAAATGATGAACAAGAATAACAATCTTTTAGGTTAACTTGTCACATAACATTTTTTAAAATCCATTAAGCTTACTGGTACATTTTAGGTATACAGTACAATGACATCAATCACAGGGAATTTGTACCTTTATATGATATACCTTGGTTCTTATTTTTTTCTCATCCCCGTGCCCCTCCTTCAACCCATCTACCCCACCCTATTTACAAAGACTTTGTTTCCATTTTTTTATACAGAAAGAATGTCAATTACTTTTACTTCCTCCTCACCTTCA
>NW_022973446.1:0-273 GCF_012274545.1 Fukomys damarensis
TTACTGATAATTTCTACTATTGGCCTTTAAATTTTGAATAATAACCAAAAATTTCAATGCTTTTTCCTATCAACCTAGCACAATATTTCTTGAGTCCTCACAATGTAAATGAAAGATATTGATGTCCTTTCTATTCTTTGTACATATATTAACTGCCTCTCGATTCCTGTCATATGAATTCCTTTTATTCCCATTTAAAAAAGAATACACACATATAATACATGCATATATATGCACATAATATGCTTATAATGTGAAATCATAACATATGCT
>NW_022973447.1:0-214 GCF_012274545.1 Fukomys damarensis
TCCTGAATCTGTATCATGTACTTTCTGGTTTGACAGCCAATGGCTAGAACATGTGTGTTTCCCAAGAACCCTAAATAGCAGCTAGGAAAGCCCTATTTGACTTTTTTGGTAACATTTAAAAAATGGCTTCCTGTTCCTCCCATGAATATGAACGGGGAGGGGAGAGATAGATAGAGAGAGAGAGAGAGAGAGAGAGAGAGAGAGAGAGAGAGAG
>NW_022973448.1:0-210 GCF_012274545.1 Fukomys damarensis
TGACAGGAGCACAGCAGGGCCAGTGTGGGTGGTGGAGAGCACCTAGAAATACAGATGAAACTTTACCCACCCACCTCCTGGATGGCACGGTTCCTGGCAGGTCCGGGACTGGTACTAGACTGGGGCTTAGTTCATTTTGTGTTGCTATGATGAGATACTTGAGGCTGAGGCCGAGTACTTTCTAGAGAAGAGATTTCTTTGGCTTAGGAT
>NW_022973449.1:0-1332 GCF_012274545.1 Fukomys damarensis
AGATAGTGACATAGAGAGCATTTGGCTATTGATGGAAAAAGTAGCACAATCACAGTGGTAACATAGACCTAACAAGAATGAGTCAGAAACAGAACAACTATGAAGAAAATTACACAATATTTCATCTTGATGAGATTATGTTTTTGTCACAACAACACAAAGTGCTAGAATACAGATTCGCATGATCTTCCATGGAGAACTAGATTAGAAAGCTAGGAGAAGAAACTGTGGGACCTAAGTACCGTGAGGTACTACTGATCAGTTAGAAAATAGGCATCCTATTCAGAACCAGAGAACTAGCCACCACATCTTAACAAGTGGTAAAGGGCATGCATTGCTACCCCAGTTGGTAAAGCAAGCAAGAAAAACCACGTACACATATATATGGAATTATAGGGACATGAAGAACTATTTCTAGCCCAGAAGACTCTCTGCCAGTGCAGGATCCCTGAATTAATGAAGGAACGAATGAATGCCTTGTGAAATGTTCCTCCCGGAGAGTTCTCCCCAAGCCCTGTGTGTAGAGAGGCCTCTGCTGCTATCTCCACCGTCTCTGCTGATGTTTACACGAGGATGTGGCTTTGCACATACCTCAAAGTCTATAGGGAAAAAGTTAGCATAGGAGCACATTCCAGAATGAGATCCATTACCTTTCTGCCCAATGGCCAAACCTGCCTGTTGGCTAAGTGAGTAGTGAGAAGAGAAAGACACTGCAGGACCTGGCTTCCTGCTAGAATATGTAGAAAGTAGAACTTCAACCAAGCCCAGATAGGCAACTTCCTTTGGCAGGATCTGCAAACATCAAAGAATTGTTCCAATGGATTTAAAGTTCTATTGCCTGGATCAAACAAGGCACAGAGGATGCCATATTCTTTAGCTCTCTGCTAGATGCCCCAAACCCAGAACTGCGTGAGCATGACATTTAGTACTTGTTGCATTATGCTGATTACTATCCATGAAGCACACAGAATAAAATGCCCAAGACACAATCTCAGATACAGAGAAAGCACTCAGAAGGTGATCCTGAAAAAAAAAAGAACTTCAAACCTAGGAGGCTTATAAGATAGAAATTCCCAAAAGAAGTCTTTGAAACTCTCTCAGTATGCTCACTTAGCACATACCTTCAGAAAGGTCCTTCACCTGAAGACCTCCCCAGAGGACAGGCATGCACAACTCCCACTCCAATACACACCTGGGACAGCAGGTTTTTGTGGAGGCAGTTGATCCCACCGATAAAAACCAGATTGGGCATGGTGGGCCTGGGGTACTCAAAGACAAAGTCAGTTCTGAGCAGCCAGACCGATGCAGAGGCCAGAAGATCCTGGACAGTCA
>NW_022973450.1:0-1721 GCF_012274545.1 Fukomys damarensis
TTACTCTGGTTTGTCTTTTATGACTGTAAGCGTGGCTTTTGATTCCAGGAAATGAAAGCTTTGACATTTTGGTTCATTCATTCATTTCTTTTAAAAGGAGACTGATGCTTTTGTGATGTAAAGATGTTCCCTGGGAAGCAATGACAGGCCTGCTGGAAGACCGGACTTAACAACAAATACATTATTCTTGCAGAATTTTTCTTGTGCCAGGAAAGCAAAGTGAGCTGAGCCTCACAGGGTGAAAGAAAGCTGCAGTGCCCACAAAAATTCAAGCGGCAGAAAGGACCCCAGCCCCTCCTGCCTTCACTACAACCATAGCTGAAAATTCTTCACACCACTAGCAAATTATCTCATTGTTATATCCTTAATTCTGTTTAAGTGTAGATATATGGTTGGGGAATGGGCGATAGGAGGGGAGAGGCTACAAATTTATCATCATCATTTACGTCTGAGTCTGAAATGAAAGATTAAAGAGCACAGTCTGACAGAATGGAGCCATATAATGAGTTGAAAGAGTCTGTAGAGAGCATCAAAGCTAACATACCAGTCTTAGATGAAACCTTCCTAGGAGGCCCTTCAACAATATAATCACTCTATGGGACCATTCTGTGGCAGGGTTGTTTTGGCGGGGAGTGTTAGGAAAGAAAAAGTATTTTCCTTAGCCAATGCAAGTTTCATGGCAGACACCTGTGAACTGAAGTTCCCTGAAAAATCACATTTGTATTTAAGACTGCTTGACCTTGGCTAAGTACAACATTGTGATCATGGAGAGGCAGTATGTTGTAACCCAAAAGCCAAATTTATATTGGGTTATCTTAGGCCCTTTAATAGCCATTTACCTTAACTTTTGTATCTGACCTGACATTCTCCTGGCTAGTAGATAAACTTTTAGGAATGTACCACTAAGCTTAGCACACCGCTAGCCTCCATCCACTCTAAAGCTAAGCAACATTTAAAAAAATGTCTGAAGCCTGTAGAAAAGATTTCCCTGCTTCATTGTCACCCACCTTCCTGATACTCCCCACTAATGTAAATTTAAGTGTTTGATTTATGACTTCCTCTTGTTCTGTCACTGTGAAAGTCATGTAAACTTTTCCACCATGGAACATAGTTAGAGTAACTTGAATCCATGTTCCTGGGCCATGAACACTCATATCTTTCTCAGAATAAACCATTTTCTTTCCTGTAAATCAGTCATTACTTTACATTGATATACCCCAACAACAAAAGACAGATTAACAAGATAAAAACAAGAAATTTATTAATCAAGTTTTTACAGTAAACAGTTATAGGCAGCTAAGTTAGATAGAAATTAATAATACAGCAAGAGAGGGACTGGGCCCTCAAGCAAGTCAGCACACAAAAAATAAAGACTTCAGAATTGTGATTGGAGACAAATCTGAAGAAAGCCAGGCCTCAAGATGAAGATGCAATGGCCAGGCCTATATGCCTCCTTCAGGATAAACAGTAACTTAAAATTATACTATAATTAGCACCAGATTCAGTTAGTCCAGACAGACATCAGTCACCCATCTGGATGCATCCCTTCCTCAAAATGGCCTTGTTTTTTTCCATCTACCCCTGCTAAATGACTCATTTTCCTATTGGATCAGTATTAGCTAAGTAGCTATACTTGTAAACCTATTGGTTAATTATAGTTTGACCCAAATTATACCCATTTTGTGGCTTGGCTGCTTAAATTACTCTTGATATAGGGCCTC
>NW_022973451.1:0-304 GCF_012274545.1 Fukomys damarensis
AAGACACATTAAGGGGTAGAAGGGAAGTTAAAGATTAGAAAAATGAAATTGCTGGGTGTCTTAGTTACTTTCTCATTGCTGGGACAAAATGCCTGATACCCACAAAATGAAGGAGGAAAGGTTTACTTTTGCTCACACTTGTAGAGGTTTCAGCCCATAGTTGGCTGGCTCTACAACAGGGCAGCCTGGCAAAGGAGAAATAGTCCCTGGTAGGGAAGATGGGAGGCAGGAAGTAGGGAGACTGTCTTCCTTCTTTCTCTCTTCATATTCAGGCTGCAAGCCTATTGGTCAGTGCCACACACAC
>NW_022973452.1:0-647 GCF_012274545.1 Fukomys damarensis
AAAAAAAAATCAGACCCCCAAATACAAAGAACTGATCCAAAAATGGGCATCTGAAATAGACACACATTTCTCAGTCACACAAGTAAAAGCAGTAAATAAATATATGAAAAAAATGTTCAACATCACTGGTCATCCAAAAGGTGCAGATGAAAACAACCCCGAGATTCCACCTTGACTCAGAATGAATTGCTGCTATCACGAAATCAACTAATAACAATTGCTGGCAGGCCTGTGGAGAGAAAGGAACCCTCCTCCATTGTTGCTGGGAGTGCAGACTGGTGCAGCAATTGTGGAAATTAATATGGAGATTACTCAAATATCTAGGTTTAGAGGTCCCATTTGACCCGGCTAATCATCTGCTGGGTGTCTTTCCAAAAGAATTAAAAGAATCATACCACAGTGATATATGTGCACACATATTTATAGTGGCACAGTTTGTAATAGCTAAAGCTTGGAAATAGCCCGATGGCCCATCAAGTGGAGACTGGATAAAGACGTAGTTTTTCTATAAAATGGAGTTTTAAAGAATGCGAAACTAGAGACATTCTTAGCTAAATGGATGCACATTAAGGCTGTACGCTTAAGTGAAATAAATAGGATACACTTGTGTAAATACTGAATAGTTTCTCTGGTGTGAAAAACTAAAA
>NW_022973453.1:0-395 GCF_012274545.1 Fukomys damarensis
AAACCAGTGTGGTGGCACATGCCTGTAATCCCAGTACTTGGGAGGCTGAGGCAGGAGGATCATCACAAGTTCAAGACCAGCCTGGGCTACACAGTGAGTTCTGGAGCAGTCTGAACTACATAGTGAGACCCTGTCTCAAAAAAAGGAAAAAAAGAAAGAAACTACAAGGAAGAAAATTAAAATCCCTTATAATCCCACCTCTCAGGTAAATTAAACAGTCTGTCAAATGGCCTTTGGTTCCATTTTTAACAAAAATAGAGATTTAATAAAATTCTATGCATGCTGTTTGATAGCTGCAGGGTATCCCATTACATAAACCTCTTCCTTTTCATAGCTATTAAACACTGACCCATGTCTAATTATACAGATAAGCCATTTGATCCTTACAACTCGAA
>NW_022973454.1:0-221 GCF_012274545.1 Fukomys damarensis
CTGTAAGAAATAATGGTTTTTACCCTTCCTTTGTAATACATATCTCTTGTTTTATTTCCTTGTCAGTATATACTGGTTATCGTTTATGAGATGAGTGCTATCCACTTTGTCTTGTTCTTGATTTTATTGTTGTCAGGTTGTATTTTTAAAATACTTAACAGTTAGACAAAGCACCGGCCAGTCAGAATGGAGTTCTTAGGTGGGCAGAGAAGGTGAAGTCA
>NW_022973455.1:0-261 GCF_012274545.1 Fukomys damarensis
AATCCTGTCTAGTGTGACATCCAATGTAATGGCATATTCATGATGTTTCTGTGCAGTTTTCTTATTTGATTTAAAAAGTAATTATTTTTTAATAAAACAGTTCTTTTAATTTAGGAAATTTTATAAATCACCTAATTTACTAATAGGTTCCAGATAGACAAAAATAGTTACCCCAGATAAAACGCAAAGACTTTTCTGAATTGCAGGAAAGATCTACCATAAGTTCTGCAACTTTAGCCATCAATAAAAGAGAGACAGAAG
>NW_022973456.1:0-211 GCF_012274545.1 Fukomys damarensis
AGAGAAATCCAAACCCTAACAGATGTGCTCTACGGAATACCTATGCTGAATCAAGTATGGAAGGATGCGCAGGGCTGTCTGAGAGCTGGAGATCTGAAGGTTCTAGTCAAAGGCCCAGAGCTCCCTGCAGCGTCTCGTGCACGTCCACATGAGGAGTCTGAGTGGGCTGTGCTGGACTCTGAAAAGTCTGCGCTGGGAGCCAAGAGATGAT
>NW_022973457.1:0-429 GCF_012274545.1 Fukomys damarensis
ATCACCAACAAGTTCAGGACTCCCACTGACTCTTCATTATGGTGAGTTGCATGATTATTTCATTATGTATTACAATACAATAATAACAGAAATAACATGCATAATAGATGTAATATGCATGAATCATCTCAAAACCATCTCCCTCCACCTCATGCAACCCTGGTGCCAAAAAGGTTGCGGACCACTCCTCTCCCACTAAGCTGTACCTCCAAGCTCAAGGAACTTTTTTTATTTTTTTGGTACCACAGGTCAAACTTGGGTCCCTGAGCTTTCAAGGCCAGGGGCTGAACCACTGAGCTAAATCCCCAGCCAAGGAACTTATTTAGTCACAGCCTATGTGAAAAAAATAACACCTAAGATAAACAGTTGTAACGGAAACAATTGTCGTAGAAGTTACTGTTTGAAAATTCTTAAGAGAAATATCACATT
>NW_022973458.1:0-1300 GCF_012274545.1 Fukomys damarensis
AATTTGGTTGGTATGATTTTTTTCAATTCTTTGTAAGTTCTAGATATTAGTCCTTTGGGTGGTCAGTCTGATTTTTTTCAATTCTTTGTATGTTCTAGACATTAGTCCTTAATTATAGAAACAACTGGATAAAATTTTTTGCCCATTCTGTGAGTGGTCTTTTCACTTTGCTGGTGGTTTCTTTTGTTGTCCAGAAGTTTTTTAATAAGAAGAGATTCCATTTTTAAAAATTCTTTCTATTATTTCTCATGTGATTGGGCTTTAGTTCATGAAGTCTTTGCCTACACATATGTCCTCAAGATTTTTCTTTATTCTCTACTCCAGCAGATTGAGTGTTTCTGTTTTACTATTTACATCTTTCATATATTTTTAGTTTATGATAAGAGTCTAATTTTAGTCTTCAACATATAAAAAGCCAGGTTTTTATTAAAGAGGCTATCTTTCTTCCAGTGAACATGTTTGGCCCCTTTGTCAAAGACAAAGTGTGTTAGGGGTTGTTTCTGGATCTTCTACTTTATTCCATTGATCCTCAGGCCTGTTTTTTTTGCCAGTACTGTACAGTTTTATCATGGTAGCTGTATAGTATAATTTCAAATTAGGGATTGTGATACCTCTACTTTGCTTTTGTTACTAGAATTGTCTTTGCTATTCTAAGTCTCTTCTGGCTCCAAATGAATTTTTGTATTGTTTTCTCAAGTTCTATGATCTCCTTTTTCAGAGTACTAGACTTTTCAGTGTAAAGATCCCTTAGTTCCTTTGTTAGACTGATTGCTATGTATTTCATTATTTTTCATACTTTTGTGAAAAGTGTTATTTCCCTCATTTCTTTCACAGTTGAGTTTGTGTACATGAAAGCTATTAATTTTTGAGTATTTACTTTGTACCCAGCTATGCTACTAAACTTGTTTTTTAACTCTAGAAGTTTTTTGGTGGAGCTTTTGAGTCCTCTATGTAGAGAATCATATCATCTGCAAATAATTATAATTTAACTTTTTCCTTTCCTATCTTTATTCCTTTTATTTCTTTACTACTTTAATGCTTTGGCTAATGTTTCCAGAACTACAGGGAGTAGGAGTAGTGATAGTGCACTTCCTTGTGTTGTCCCCGATTTTAGAGTGAAAGGTTTCAGTTTTTCACCATTCAGTATTATGTTGGCTGTTGGTATGTCATAGATGGCTTTTATCAGATTGATATAAAAATCATCTATTCCGATTTTTTTTGTAGAGGTTTTATTATAAATGTGTAAGGGATTTTGTCAAATGCTTTTTCTGCATCTATTGAGATGATCATGTGATTTTGT
>NW_022973459.1:0-204 GCF_012274545.1 Fukomys damarensis
TTTTTTTTTTTTTAATGATGTTGCCATTTTCAAATTTGTTTTTCCTGAAGAATTTCGCAATTAATTCCAGGCACGTAATTTCCCCTGTAAATGCTTTGTGTTGATACTGTAGGTATGTCCTGATAGGCATGTAGTGTCACGGCTGGATGTCACAGTATTATTTAACGTACTCTTCTAAAAGAGCATGGACTCTAATACTGTGCA
>NW_022973460.1:0-253 GCF_012274545.1 Fukomys damarensis
AAGCATTGAGGATTTTGGTGAAAGCAGACCTTTTTCAGTGTTGGGGGCTGAATCGGGGCCTAATACAGCCTAGACAAACTCTCCACCACTGATGTATACATCCAGCCTACCTCTCTTTCTTGAGACAGGGTCTAAGTTGTCCAGGCTAGCCTCAAACTTGCAATCCTCCCTACTGCAACCTTCTGAGTAGCTGGGATTACAAGCATGTGCCACCATGCCAAGCTAAGGTTAGACTTTTTTCAGTGGCAATTTA
>NW_022973461.1:0-356 GCF_012274545.1 Fukomys damarensis
CAATAACCTGACTCAGCTAAGAGTCCATCTGGCTCATAACCATTTTGGCCTGGTGATACCCTAATCTACCTAAACTCCTGATATCCATACCCAGGAGGTAATGGGTGTTGTGAGATATAAACTCAATGATAATCTGTTATTCAGCAACAGAAAATAAAAACATCTCCCTTCCACTTCCACAGTGCCACTTTCATGTGCAAACAATGGGAATTTGTCAAAATATGGAACGTCAGAGTTACATGCCTTAGTTCCATCAAACTCCAGGTGACACCTCTCTGTGTCCCCTACCTGCCTATTCCTGGTTTTACTTTCCCAGGATGCTGAATCACTTTTCTCAATTCCCTCACTCCACTTTT
>NW_022973462.1:0-227 GCF_012274545.1 Fukomys damarensis
AGGACAGAGGAGAAAAACCAAAGAGGAGGGAGGATCTGATGTGTGGAGCAGTCACTTAGGCCTCCTGGGGACAGTGACAGCATGAACACCTGGCACATCCAGAGACAGGGACACACGAAAGAGAAGGAAATCAGACCCCTGGGAGAGCCGGGCCAACACCATCCCCTGTGGAAACCAAGAACCAGGAAATAAACACGGAGGGTGGGGTGAGGCCACAGCCAGGCTGA
>NW_022973463.1:0-222 GCF_012274545.1 Fukomys damarensis
TATGGTGCACAGATGGGAAGAGATCAAAGATCAAACAGCTAATTAAAGTCAAGCTTCCTGATTCTTTTTTGTAGGATTTTTCCCCAATCAGTAGAACTGTTTAATAAAATATATCATTGAAAACCAACATGAATCCTGAAATATTGGAATTGTGCTCGATGAAGCAGGTCTTGCATATCTGGCATTGAGGCACATTCCCTAAAGCCTAAGATCTGAAATCCT
>NW_022973464.1:0-242 GCF_012274545.1 Fukomys damarensis
TCACCTGATGCTCCCTCCAATTATAGTGTGCACCCAACAAATAATGGCTAGCTCTCACTGTCTTTGTCTTTGCTCACGCTGAGGCACTGACCTCCTCACCCCCCCCACATACTTTGAAATTATGCAAGTCTCTGCTGTCTTTCTTTCTTTAGCCCTCTCCCCTATTACTAGACAGAGGGTTAATTGCCCTCTGATACTATCCTAGCTAAAACACAAACCAATGATAAAGGAGACAGAGAGAG
>NW_022973465.1:0-599 GCF_012274545.1 Fukomys damarensis
AAAGAGAAGGAAGGAAGGAAAAGAAAGGTATGTACTTCTAAAGGAGCAAAACAATAAGAGGAGTATGTAATTTTGGGGTATTTATTATACAAAACAAGCGCCAGCATTCATCATGGAACAAATAGAGAATCAGTGAAAAGTTAACTGATTTTTACTTAGATAATTGCTACCTCATGTTAAACATAATGTTTTTATGCCAACTTCAAAATATTACTGATAACCATCGAGTTATCAGGAAAATAAGAATACGGTGACAGTTTAATTTTTTTGTTCTTTCTGTGTTCTAGATATTAGCCTTCTGTCAGAGATATCACCTGGCAAAAATGTATTTTTGTTGTAGTCCACGAGCCTGCTCACAGAATAAGTTTCGGGAGCTCAGAGTAGGAGGGTAAGGCGCGGAATCACCAAGACGACTCCAGGGAAGTTTCTGGAACTCTTCCACTTTAGTCAGTAAATGCACACGCTTATATAGGACAACCATGGGGAGGAGCATGGGTCAAGCATTTAACATTTGGCGATATCTTATTGGAGGCACGGTGGAGTGATTTTTCTTGGGTGAGGGGAAGGAGTCAGTACTAGGGGCGGAGGTGTAGCCTGTT
>NW_022973466.1:0-1571 GCF_012274545.1 Fukomys damarensis
AAATAGTGGCGTTGTAAATTCATATTTTATGCTTGGCTGACTTTTTTCTTTAAGAAGTAAACATGTAATCTTGACAGAAAATGTAGAAACAGTAAAATCCAACCACCCACATCTTTCCTTCCATGCTTCTGCTAATGTTTTAGTGTGGCTTCACATCATTAAGTAATACAGCTCTTTTAAATGCAGACTCAAAGCAGTTTGCTAACACACTGCCAATGGGGAAACTTGGTAGAACTGGGGCAAGCAGGGGGACAGGAGGTGATCAGCACCGGGTCACTCTGGGCAGCAGCCCTGAGAGCTAGGGTACAGGTGTGACACGGTCTGTGTCCTCCCGGGGAATTGATGGTGAAGTTGGGGGAGTGGTACAAGTACGTGTGGCTGTTAGTGCAAGGCGCCAGGCTGCATCTCATTAAACACGAGGTCCATGGGGACCGTGGATGTGACAGCAGTTTGGCGAAGGAGACGATCCAGAAGGGCAGCGGCATAAATCAGAGGTTTCAGCCTTGGCCCTGTTGACATTTGGGGCTGGATAATCTGTGTGCATGTTGGGGGGCCTGCTATGCAGTGCTTCCGATAACGTTTGGCAGGATTCCTGCTTCTTCCCATAAGTGCCACTGGCAGTAGTGGTAACCAAAACTGTCCCCAGACACTGCCGCATGTCCCTGAGGAGGTCAGGTCCACATTAGAGAACCACTGGCATTGCTCACTAGGGTCCAGTCAGCACAGTGTGGGCTTGAGACTGCACCATGAAGGAGGAACAGAACTTGAGCAGGAAAGGCTCTAGTAGAGAGCAAACTAATGAGAGGAAGTGCTCAAGACCTGGAGGAGAGTCTGGAGAAGGGCTACCAGGTGTTTGTTCCCTGGAGGGAACTCTGTTGAGGGAAATCAGAAAAGTTTAGGGAAACCTGATAGTAATTTTAAGTTTATCAACTGAAATAATGGACATGAAATAATGGACACTTCTGTTTTGTATGTCTTTGTGATTTCCTATTTCTAGAAATCCTTTTTCTAATTTTATGAAAGTATCATTCTGTAACAGATTGGAATATTAAAACAGCACCAGATGGGCCCTTTGTTGGAGACTTTGAGGGGCTGTGACCAACCTGATGTCAGTGCCCAGCAGAGAAATGAGCTGGATAGAGCACAGAATCAGGGTGAATTCTGGGGGTTCTCAGGTGCCCAACACATCAGGTATTCAAAACATTCTGATACTGAATATACAGGATGCTGGGAAAACCTCCAGGCAGGGGAGAATGGACCCAGGAGTAAAGAAAGGCCATCCCTATCCGGTGGCCATTTTGGTAAGGGGGTAACTTTTAGAAGGGCGTGTTGCTGTCAATTATTGTGTCTCTGGTTTTATTCTTTCAGACATCTGATTGTCTCCGTATGGAAACATTTTCATGCATTTTGGACCTTATATGTCAAATTATGTGTGTCCCTGCCTGTCGGGATTATAAATACTTTAATACCTTTGGAACAAAGTCACTTTTGTGAGGCTTATAGATGTCCCTTAAAAAATAAAGGAGAGTGCATTTTGATTCATTTGCATTTTCTTTGAATAGGAAAAAATT
>NW_022973467.1:0-295 GCF_012274545.1 Fukomys damarensis
TGTACATATCCTATACATCTCTCAAGCCATATAAGTTACCAACATGAGTGTATCACATGTGATATTTTCCTCCTGAGTATTAGTGTTAAAAGGTGGAGGATTTCAATCCCTGAGGGGCCTCTGCAGTGCCAGGGGAGCTTACAGCCTAGAGCCCTTTTGTATCTCAACCTTGTCATCAGGCAGTGATCCAGTGGAGCAAGTATGGGCTCTGTTTCAGCAATCCTATTGGCCTTCATACTTGGCAGTGATTATCTTCAAATTTCAGGAATTTTTTATGACCCTGCATGATGTATGA
>NW_022973468.1:0-218 GCF_012274545.1 Fukomys damarensis
ACTTCCAAACCCTCTCTTGCTGTGCCATATTCCCTTTCCACCAGGCCTCCCTCTCAGGGGGACGATGCTCTGCTCTGCCGAGGCAGCTCTCGTGTAGGGGAAAGAGCACTGAGCCAGGAGGCAGTGAGGGTGATGCGCCCCAGCCCACATTTCTGTAACCTGCCCAAGGAACCTCACCAGCCCATCTCCAAGGCCTTTGAAGCCTTTGATGTTCCGCA
>NW_022973469.1:0-275 GCF_012274545.1 Fukomys damarensis
TCTCGTGGCCTCCCTGGGTCCTCCCAGCTGGCACGATGCCCCCTTCTGTGCTCCCACGGCACCCGGGGCTCCCTTCTGTCTCAGGACCCTCGTGCCACCCCCTCACCTCCTCCAGATGAGCGGCGTGGGCTTCCCGAGGACACATCAGTGCTTTGTGCCCGGGCCTCTGGGGCCTGGCGTGGGTCCCGGTGCCTGGCAAGACCCTCGATAAGTGTTTGTAGAGTGAATAGATAAACAAATAAGCTAATAAAACGAAAATAAGAATGCAGGTGCAA
>NW_022973470.1:0-915 GCF_012274545.1 Fukomys damarensis
TTTTTTTTTTTTTGTTTTAACAGCCTTGATAGTCAAGATACCAAAATCAACTCGCTATAATTTCCAGGACAGCCCCTTAAGATTTCACAGTTGCTGCTCCTAATCCCCACAATTGCATGAGCTGATTATTAAAATAAATCTCTGGGGCCAGGCATTTAGCTCAATGGTTCTGCCACCTGCCTTGCAAGTTCAAGGACCCAAATTTGATCCCCAGGCGCCCCCCAAATAAATCTCTCTGTCTTTCTGACTATGTCTGACTTGCAGCACCCACTCACACACATACACCCTATTAGTGCTTTTTTCCTGGGGAGCATTAATATGAAGGTCATTTTGTGGTAATAAAAATAAATATCAAATGAAGTAATTAATGTAAAACTACCAAACATTGCCAATTACTCAGTAGAGCCTTATTTATTTCCCTTCTACCTTTTGCTTTTCCCCAACCATCTTCTTAAACTTAAAAATATTTCTCCTTTCTTTATAATAAAACTCATTCTTTAATGCAAAGAAATTACATCTTTTCAAATTTGCTAACTGAATCAACCCAAATGTGTTAACAATGGAATGATACAGCATGACTATTAGTGCCTAGCGTGACATTTACACATTTGCTTTCACAAGTGAGTAATGATAATTCATATACACCTTGTGCTGTGAGTAATTATTCCCACCTGCAGATAAAGGTTAGGATGGTCTGTAGCCATCATAAGTTATTCAGTGTTCATGTACTATTTCATATATACTTCCCACAATGTTGTTCTGTCTCTCTATTTTCATCTAGATATTTTTCATCTTTATGCAACACAAACTTTACATTGGAAAAACATTTTATTATTGATTTCTTCATTGAATAAATAGGATGGTGAATTTGACACTCAATTTGCTTTTTCCTCTATAGCAAATTATAAAACACTG
>NW_022973471.1:0-233 GCF_012274545.1 Fukomys damarensis
AAGCCCCTCCAGACCTTTAATACTGGAACCTGGAACCCTCTCCAACTTCTCTTGTGACCAGGAATGCCTAACATCAGCACTGTTCTCCGTGATACCTCAGTCTGGACCAGAGGGAGCAACACCAGACACAACTGTAATTTCCTACATCAGAACTCAGACCAGAGCTCTCACTAGAAGACACCAATTAAAGACCAAGGATAACTTAGCACTCTCAGACCCCAAACCACAAACCA
>NW_022973472.1:0-203 GCF_012274545.1 Fukomys damarensis
TTCATTCTTCCTGCAAAAGCCCAGAGGCAGGCTGCTCAGGGTTGGTGCTGCTGCTGTGTTGCACGAAGCTTTAAGGACCCATGTACTTCTGAGCATTCTACCTTGCACCTTTATGGAGCAGCCCTTCCCTTCAGGATCAAGGATGAAGCTCCAGCCATCGCATCCATGTTTGAGATGGAAAGGTGGAGGAAAGGAAAGCAAGG
>NW_022973473.1:0-487 GCF_012274545.1 Fukomys damarensis
TGTCTCTTCACTCTGTTGGTGGTTTTTCTTGCTGTGCAGAAGATTTTCAGTAAGATGAGATCCTAGTTGTTGATTCTTTGTGCTAGTTTACATGCTACCAAGGTTTTGTTAATGAAGTCTTTTCCTATGCCAATGTCTTCAAGAGATCCACCTAGCCTCTCTTCCAGCTGTCTTAGTGTTTCTCTTTTAATATTTAGATCTTTGATCCATTTTGATTTTAATTTAGTTCATGGTGAGAGATATAGGTTTAGTTTCAGTCTTTGGCAAGTTGAAATCCAATTTTTTCAGCATCATTTATTAAAGAGACTATCTTTCCTCCAGTGAGGGTCTTTGGCTTCTTGTCAAAGATGAGATGACTAAGTATGTCTGGAGTTGTTTCTGCATCTTCTAATCTGTTCCATTAACCAAGTCTATTTATTTGTCAGTACCATGCTGTTTTTATCACAGTACCTTTGCAGTATAGTTTGAAGTTTGGAATTGTGAAATG
>NW_022973474.1:0-236 GCF_012274545.1 Fukomys damarensis
GCAGGTCACTTGCCTAGTATGTGCTTGGCCCTGGTTCCATCCCAGCCCTCTCTCTGATCTTAAACCTATCTGTCTGGAACACAGAATTTATTTCCTTTTCCTTCTATCACTACACCTGAGGAATGGGCATTAGATCGATCTTGTTAAGTACACATATTAACTTTCTCTAAATCGGGACACACTAAAATTTTAATATTTACGCTCTTCAACTTTGGAGAGCATTTAATCAGCCAACC
>NW_022973475.1:0-215 GCF_012274545.1 Fukomys damarensis
AGCATTGCAGCACCTATCTCTATGGAATACTTCACAGTTAGGAAAATTTCTGATTTGGTTTCACAGTGCTAAGTGGGGAAAGAAGCAGTTTCCTTTGGAAATCTGTCCTTTAAAACACAGAAGCAGTCTGCCGAGTGCGTTTGTGTTCTTAATTCAAACTGAACCTATCCCAAAGAATACACAATTCTGGAGGATTCTGTGCATTTAGAGCTTCT
>NW_022973476.1:0-417 GCF_012274545.1 Fukomys damarensis
GTATTCACATGTGTGTGCTTATTTATTTCCCTTAGCAATATATAGTCAATATGTATCCATTTTCCAAAGAATGAATCAAATTTCTCATTCTTATTCTTTGTTGTTGTGGTTGTACCATTTATTGAACTTGGGTCCTTGCACATGCAAGGCTAACCACTGAACCACTGTGCTAAACCCTCAGCATTTGATTTCTCATTACTTATGCTGAAATAGTTATTGAGCTCTGTTTTTATAGTCATTGACTGAAATCCTATTCTCTTTATCTGAAATTCTATCTACACAATCATTTATCCTTCTGTGAAAACTTGCAAGTGAGTTTTCATCTCCTGGGTATGTGTTTGGTACTTTTTTGTCAATTCCATTTGTTTCATATGCTGAACATTTATGACATCCAATTCTTTCTTACAGGGACTTCTT
>NW_022973477.1:0-901 GCF_012274545.1 Fukomys damarensis
TAGAAGTGGGGTAATCTAGAACAAAATCATACAAAAATAAAGTAATATAATAAATAAGGTGAAGGAATGAAATGAAAGTAAGTAATATAAGTAGAAAATCATAGCTGGGGAGGAATGTACAGGCACATACACATCTCCTTCTGGAACCCACACTGGGATAAGTTGTTCAAAATCTAAATTTTTTTTCCAGATGCCTATCCCTACTAGTTCTAAACCATCTATTACCTAATCTTTTTCTGCACTAATAGGAAATGACAGATATAGTCTTAAAACCAGGCTTTCATGCAAGATAATTTTCAAATAAGCCCCCATCTTAACATTGCCTCCTATCAATAAATGAGTCCTGAGATATCCTTGAAGCTCCTCTCTTTTTGGTGTCCTAACCTTATCAACATCTGGGCGACAGCTGTTATTGTGGGACCCGGGGATACCCATACCCTCACCTTCTCACGAGGAACAGGCTAGAGAAGAAGCTACATGAGTTGTTGATCTCAGAAATCATGTTCAGCAATGAGGGCCTTGAGGGTTGAGGTAATGCATTTGAGGAAAGCTGACTAACTCTGTGAATTTATTTCCCTTATGAATTCGCTCTAGTCAGTGTGCTCAGAAGATGGCAGAGAAGTCTGTTCCTAAGAGTATTACCACTGAAGGTAGCCTTCATGCCATGATAGCTGTCCAATTTCCTTCTGACAACAGTGAAGCGAGATTTATTTCTTTGAGATAACTGGAAATTTTCAAATATTCACAAGCCAAATGAGGTGCAGTACAGTATGTTGACAAAAGAGAATGACTGGCAGGTAAGACACCTAATTTTCAGTCCTGATCAGACCTAAACTTCGGGAGACCAACTCAATTTATTTGAGTCTCAGCTTCCTTCATCATCTGTAGAAGCTAGTTGGAC
>NW_022973478.1:0-267 GCF_012274545.1 Fukomys damarensis
CTGTAATGCTTTGATATCCACATATATAATTACTACTTTACATTCCTTCAGTTCTGAAAATGTTTGTTTTCTACTTTAGATATAGTAGATTAGAAAAAATAAATACATTTAATGTGAAGAGAATTCATACACACCCACGCATGCACATACATCCATGCGCGCACACGCTCACAAATACATATAGACATGCACAAACACACACACACACACACACACACACAGGCTCTCAGACTAATGTGCATAAAAGTTAACACAAAAAGGACTGGA
>NW_022973479.1:0-274 GCF_012274545.1 Fukomys damarensis
TAACAAAATAAAATCATAAAGGTATTGTTATTAGTAAGAAAATCTCTCATAATCATATAAATGGGTAGCTACATCAGAGTTAAACAGTAAGATATTTATTGTAAATATTGTAGACATAATAAATATCATAAGCAATTAAGATGAAAGAAGTATTAAGTACAGAAGCTGAATTTAAACCAAATATATGAAGTAGCTACCTGAATTTGGGGCATGAATAGTTTAGTGTAGTAATGAATGTATTATTTAATATAATATACAAACTTTTACCTTAATT
>NW_022973480.1:0-2008 GCF_012274545.1 Fukomys damarensis
CCCTCATAGGATTTAAAGTCATGAGGAACAGTATGAAACAGTATGACCCATTTTATCTGTCATTATTGTATACTTTCAAAGCTGTCAAAATTAAAACAGCATCAGCACATTCTTGATAGTAGTTCTTAATAAATAAATGATTTCAGGCTGGGCATGGTGGCATATGCCTATAATCCCAGCCCTTGGGAGGCCAAGGTAGTAGGATTACTGCAAGTTCAAGGTGAGCATAGGCTACATAGTAAGACCCTCTCTCAAAAGAAAAGAAAAAAAAAGTTTCGATACATCTACAAAGTGATGTTGGTGTTATGGCTTCTGTCTAGATGTTCTTCCAAAGCCTCATGTGCTCAAAGGTGGCTTTTTCAGAGATGGCTGAATCTAGAGTGTGGGGAATTAGGGCCGTGTGCTAAACCAGTGCACTGGTTTGGCATCACTCTTATCCCCATAGTCTGGATAAAATAAAAGGAGCAGAAAGACACCGTTAAGGTACCCTTGTTGCTTTGCTACCTTCTGGCTGCCATAAACTGCTTCTCCTCTGCCAAGTAACCCTGTCTCTGAGCCATCTAATTATGGACTAAAGCCTCTATAAATTGTGAGCTAAATAAACCCTTTTTCCTTTAACTATGGGTGTTGGATATTTTGTCTCAGCAACGAGAAGAGTAAATAAGACAGGTGGCTTGGCTGAAACTATTGAATGATGTAATAACGTGATTCACAAGCTCTACGTTCACTTCATGTGCATTTTCAAAATAACTATAAATTCTAAGTTAATAAAATCAATAGAAAATAAGGAGCCACTGAAGATTCATTAAGCAGTTAGCTCTAAAGAGTAACCACATTTCCAATTAGCCTTTTTCTTCTTATTTGACTCATTCCTATTTGTGCTTTCAGAATAAAATAGAATTTTTAAACAAGATCCCTAACCAGTCAGTATGACTACCCCAAATGAGAATGAACTTTGATATGTTTGTATATTAATAAACATTAAAATTAACAAGCATTTTGAATAACAGCTAATATTTGTTGAAAATCTACTAGTAATTATTTCATTTACTCTTTATAATTGCCTGATTAACTGTAGTTTTTTTTGATTCATAATTATAAGCAAGTCTACATCATTTGGTATGTTGCTAAGTGCTATTCTAATGCTTTGCATTTATTATTCATTTCCACTCACAGTAATTTTTCTAGGGTTGATACTAATATAAGTCCCATTGTACAGATAGAGATACTGAGATATGGACTGATGAAGTGGCTTGCCCAGACGGACACAGAAACCTGATTTTACTTCCAACAAGCTGGTCCAGAATCTTTGCTCTTACTATGTTGACATATTGTCTTCCCATTGTTTGTTTCATCATTAAATATAACTGAAATCTTAAGTGTTAATGGACTGCATTTTAACCATTTGTGCAAAGTTAGGTAATATTTATTTTTATTACATAAATTTCTTAAAAAAATATGGAGACTTAACTTTAAACAATAAATCTAGTTTCACTGATTCTGAAATTATCATTTGTAGACTGGACCTGCAAGCATTTCACATTAAAATTATTAAAAAATTGTAATGCTTATATCCTCTCTTATAAAACTTACCAATAGTGAGGTCATGCACTGGCTGAAATCTCTTGTCAGTAAACTGTAGCAATAAACATGATTTACCAACACCTGAAAATTAAAAAAAAAAAGTTAAGAGATAAAGCTCACAGAAATCAAAAAACTTTACAAAAGCACACAGAAGAGTGGTAGCGGAGGTTTCTGGTACTGTGAAGAGTCTATAGTGATATCTCAGGACTCTATTTGAAATACAACACTTCCATGGGAAATATGAATGTGGCAGTTGAATTCCTAGAAGACAACTATTCAGGTCCTTCTAGTCGTCCCTACATGTTACCACAGCATAGATAGTTTTCATGCAGAGTGAGTGTGCAACAGTGAAAATACTTTTAAATTAATTTTATTGGTACATTTAATGTATACAATGTAATGACATTCATTGTTGGAAATTTGT
>NW_022973481.1:0-699 GCF_012274545.1 Fukomys damarensis
GCTGGCCCCAAGGACCCCTCACTAACCCTCGCTGGTGTGAACTTCCATCCCAGGGTTTGACCGAGGAGGCGCATCAAGACACAAGTGTGACCAGCTGTGGTGTTACAGAACGGAGTGGTTATCAAACCAACCCTGGACATTCGGAGAAGGAGAGACTGTGGAGGAGAGAATGGGAGTCTGGGATGGCAGGGGCACTGCTAGACAAGGAAGGGAAGGGCGCTGCTGAAATGTTTGTAGGAGTGTGGGGCCCCCGAGGTAGTGGGAACTTGTACCCACCTGAGGAGATGCCTCCTGATTGCTGCAGCCCTCAGTTTCCCTTCCCTCTGGGAGGAAGCAGCCCAGCCAGAGAGGTCAGAGACAGAGGCCTTGCCCTGGGTTGCAGCAGTGGCAGGACTTACCCACAGCAAGGAGAAGAGCAATGTGGAGCCAGGGATTGGAGGGCACTGGAGTGCAATGGAGGGGCAGGGGTGGGATGTGAGCAGAGGTCCTAGGAGGGGAGGACCAGAAGGTGGCAGAAGGGCATGGCTGACCGCCTTAGGAAGGGATCGCCTAACTCCTGGGCTTCCCCGATGCAGGGCCTGGGCAGGCACAGGGTGCTGGCAGTGGAGGAGCAGGAAGCCTGCTGTGGCTGAGGGAGAGGCAAGGTGAGTGTCCACTCTTTCTCTGGCAGGTGCAGGGCAGAGGGATGAAGCCAGGGAG
>NW_022973482.1:0-202 GCF_012274545.1 Fukomys damarensis
TATACCCGCCGACTCTCCTTTGGGATGCTTACTCAGGAATTTAGAGGGTCTCGATCTAAAACCTAAGCGAATAATTTGCTTGCCCACCCAAATTTGGCCCCAATATCAGTTAGACAATCAAAACGTCTGGCGACCTAACGGCTCCTTTGAATCAGGTCTGATTAGAGACCTTTACAACTTGTGCGAGCGACAAGGAAAATGG
>NW_022973483.1:0-433 GCF_012274545.1 Fukomys damarensis
CGCATAATGAACTGAGATTGCTTGGTCTGTGGTAGGGCCACTCACTTTAAGACACTCATTTTAGGGATGTTGCTCACCCCACTGCTGTCTCTACTTTTTCTTCTACAGAAGTCAGCAAAGTCCTGGTGATGCACTGCTGTTTGATTCCTAGCTGGTAGATCTTAATGAAAGAATGGTGCGGTGTCTAAGCAGCGCTCCTTCCCTTTAGTATATCTACACTTAGGGTAGAAAATGGCTTAAAAAAACAGTGGTTTCTCACCAAATGGGAGTATTCTCCATCCGCAGAAGGGAATCTCCTAGAAGGACTTTTGCTGCCTTCTCCACAAGAGATCAGAAAGGTACCATGCCTGTGCCCACTTAGCACCTGAACAAGTCTGGATGAAGACATGCTGCTAGGTGTGTCGCTGAGCCTTGCCCTGATATTTTGACTCTG
>NW_022973484.1:0-233 GCF_012274545.1 Fukomys damarensis
TTTCAAAATCATCACCCCGTTCACCTGTTGCAAAGAGCCTGGAGCACCACAGCCCCCCACCCCTGCCTGACTTCTGTAGACTGAGTGGAGAAGGGCCCAACATTCCCCAGCACGTAGCTTGGCTTCTCTGAGCTTAAGTTCAGGAGTCATCTCCCTGTGTGGAGGCTGACGTCAGGACAGTGACCCACAGCACCGTGTCTGGGGGAGAACAGATGTCTGATGAATGTCTCAGA
>NW_022973485.1:0-210 GCF_012274545.1 Fukomys damarensis
GGAATGTCCCCGGAGAAGGGGCTTGTTGTAGACAGGACCCAAGCTTCAGGCTCCCTGGAAGCCTAGCTGAGTGAAAGCCTGAGCCTGATGTTCCCTTCCAGGCCAACACTCCCCGTCCTGGAGCTTTACACATCTGATGCCTCTGCGTGGGAGCCTCCCCTCGCTTTCCCAAAGCAGGGGTTGTCCCCATCCGGTGCTTGACGATGCACC
>NW_022973486.1:0-1091 GCF_012274545.1 Fukomys damarensis
GTTGGATCCATCTCTGTTGTGAAAACAAAAAATGTTTCCAAATATGCATTTCCTAAGGGGAAAAAGTGCCCCTTGAAGGGCTCATAGCCTGATTCCTATTTCTCTTGTCAGGAATCTTACTCTGTGGATTATCCTTTGGTTCTTCTTTACCATCAACATCCACTTCAACTCCGCTGTACAATCTTTTGAGGTACCGGGGATCGAACTCAGGACCTTGCACTTGCGAGGCAGGTAGTGATGCCACTGAGCTAAATCCCTGGCCTTTCCATTGTACTCATAACATCTGCAGACAATCAAATACTGTACCTACCACCTATGGGTGGAGGAGTATTCTAGTGAGCAAACCCACAGCCTAGTGCATGCTAAACAAGTGCTTTACCACTGAGCTATATACCTGTAGCTTCAAATATCTTCCATCTTGAAATAAAGCTTGGTCCTCGATTCCATTGAACTTCCAAATTACCATTTAGTTTCTCTGTGCACTGTCAAACTGGTCAAGAATTTAAGACACTTGATGATGAGTCATTCAGTAAATGCATTTCTGAATTTATGTCTCATGGTCTTACGTGATCCCTCAAAAAACTCTACCTCTTATCACTTTGAAATCTCATTCTCTTTCACAGGCTTTGTGACCACAACCTCGAGGTCTTCGCCTTGCTTATCTGGCTGCTCTTTCAGTCTCTGTGGCAGCCTCCTCCACTAGAGGTCCATGTCCTCAAGGCTTAGCTTGCTTCTCTATTCCTCACCGCATTCTGTGCGTTCTGTACCAATGCGTCCCGTTGAAAGTAACTTTCAACTTACATGTTCACGCAAGCTGGAAAATCAAAATTACACTCTCAAAATGGATCAATGAAATATCTGAAACACTGAAACCACCAGAAAAGCTCTGTGTTCACGATATTGTAGCACTGATACTTGGTTACAAATATAGATCAATTGGGCTGGGGATTTAGCTCAGGATTTAGCTGGGGATACTTGGTTAGAAATATAGATCAACTTGCTTAGAAATATAGATCAATTGGGGTGGAGATTTAAATCCCCAGCCCAATTGATCTATATTTCTTACCTCACAAGGGCAAGGTCCTGAGTTC
>NW_022973487.1:0-572 GCF_012274545.1 Fukomys damarensis
CACATTGAGTTCTGCCTTGTTGAACTGTAAAATGAGGATAGCAACAATGCCTATCTCACAATATTAAATAAGAGTTAAGTAATTTGATATATGTAAAACTTTTAGAAATTTCATGTCATAAGTACTCATTGTATTTGTGATTCTTCAATTTTCGTCAGTGATATGATGAAGTCCATTATAATAAACAATTATTTTTGGTACCAGAGATTTAACTCGGGTCCTTGTGCTTGCAAGACAGACCATAGAACTGCTGAGCTAAATCCCCAGCCCCTATAATAAACAATTTAAATGATACCTAAATTTTAGTTTTTAAGTAGGTTTTACAAGAGGTTTCCAGCATTATAATAGAAATTGAAATAATAGTGTTATGAAATATAAGTAATCTAATTGAATTTACTATGGCTACTAAAGAAAATGGAGCTCCTGAAAACATGGAAATGCTAAAAGAATGCCTGGAATTTGCTGATGAGGTAAAGCAATAGTTAGTGTAATGGGGACCAAAGGTAGAAATTGAACAAATAACTTAAAACAAATTCAGATTTCCATTGATTATTGACCCAGACTACATATTT
>NW_022973488.1:0-224 GCF_012274545.1 Fukomys damarensis
TGGAGGACGATGACCGAAACGGTTTTTTACAAGCCCCGCCTTGTAGGTGATGGCACTCAGCAGTGGCGTGCATCATGTTTTCAGTCACAACTCAGAAAAGAAAGGAAAGAGGGCTTCGACAACTGCTTCACAAAGTACCAAGAACAGTAGGTTAAGCGTAGGTGGAGTGAGAGGGAGTAGCGTAGGGGAGATTAGTGACAGTGAGTCTCTTACTGTAATCAATT
>NW_022973489.1:0-361 GCF_012274545.1 Fukomys damarensis
ATATTGAGGATATACTCCTCAGTGAAATAAGTAAGTCACACATGTATAAATGCCATATAATTTCTCTGGTGTAAAATACTATAACAGTACATAAGATCTTAATGAGATAATTGACAACATGGAATAGGAAGAAAAGGGCTAAAGCTGTAGCGAAAATGGAAAGGGAAGGGGAGAGGTAATAAGGGAAAAGAAAGAAAAAACACAAGAAAATGAAAAAAAGGAAATAAAGTATTTATAAATGGGGAAGGGAGGAGGGGGTGAAGGAAGGGCATGGATAAGGACAATAAAATGAGAACCAAGACCTGTCATGTAAAGGTACAACATCCCAATGATGTATGTAACTGTACTGTATACCTAAAAT
>NW_022973490.1:0-385 GCF_012274545.1 Fukomys damarensis
GTGCTGTGTAAATATCTATGCTTGCTTCATTTAAAAAGAAACAGAAAAGAATGAGGCTTAATCAGAGCAAAGCAGCTTTGCCACTCTAGTGTGGTTGGGACAATGGGACAAACGGCTTCTGTATTATTTGGGAGTTTCAGGAAATGCAGGATCTCAAACCCTAACCCAGATCTGCTGGGCCCTAAGCTGCACTTACCAAGACCAGCCAGTGATTCCAGTACACATCAAAGTTAGAAAAGCATTGCCCTAAGAACCTCTGAGCAAAAGTAGCATCATTCTGAGGAGCTGTCCTTCTTTGCAAGGAAAAGCTAACCATTGCAATAAACCCTTAGGAATGTCAGCCAAGAAAAGTTCTTTTTCAACCAGCATTCATTGAAGGCCCATA
>NW_022973491.1:0-432 GCF_012274545.1 Fukomys damarensis
TCAGTGGTTCCACTGCCTGCCTTGTAAGCGCAAGGACCCGAGTTTGATTCCCGGTACAAAAAACAAAAACTTATGAGATTTTTTTCATAGGCCTATTTTTTCAGTAGCATCATTTTATTAGTGGCATGAGAGAAGTCACATCAGAAATAAATGAAATGTTTATTTTCAAGCACAATACATAGAACTGGCTAAGAATACCACTCCAGCTACACAATGGCTTTTCAGAGTTCTCAGTTAACAGAATATTGACACTTTAAGAGCAAACACAATGTACAAAGAACAAAAATATAGACAGAGGTGCTGTACTGGAGATGTAGAGAACAGAATTAGCTTCCTAGCAACAGGCTTTGGTGACATTGATATATAATGCAAAGAAACAATTATTTTCTATTAAGGGTCAGTAGGTAAAAATAAAGTCTGACACAAAATTTC
>NW_022973492.1:0-298 GCF_012274545.1 Fukomys damarensis
AAAAAAACCCAACAACTTCTATATGCGGTATCCAACCGAAAGGCATTGGCCTATTTCCCAGTTTTAGGTTTTACAAACTGTGCCAAGATAAATATGGGTGTGAATTTATATCTGTGCTATGACTATTTGAATTCTTTTGGAAAGTCACACAGAATATGCATACCTTGATTAAATGGAACTTCTAGTGCTGGTCATTTGAGGTATCTCACTATTGATATCCATAGTGGTCACCGTGGTGTTAGGTCCCCCAAACAATCAGAAGTGTTCCTTTGTCCCCCCATCGCCATCATATTTGTCA
>NW_022973493.1:0-256 GCF_012274545.1 Fukomys damarensis
AGTAGTGCCACCACCTGTCTCACAAGTGCAAGGTCCTGAGTTCAAACGCCAGTACCAAAAAAAGAGGGTATAGGATGAACATGTATCTTTTCCAATATGGAGGAAGGCTGAAATTAAAAGGTCAAGGGGGAAGGGAATTTAGAAAAATAAAAAAGAAATTAAAAGGTCACTTTTAATACATTACAGGAAATTAATCCTGCTTTTTAATGTTTCCATCTGTTAATTTTACGTGAAGTTATGCCACAGGTTGGCGAGT
>NW_022973494.1:0-751 GCF_012274545.1 Fukomys damarensis
GTTTTTCTTTCCCAGTAATGGGGTTTCATTCCAAGGCCTTGACACTGAGCGGCATCCCCAGCTCTTTTTCATTTTTATTGTTTATTACTGGGACGAGGTCTGGTTAAATTGATAAGTTGCTCAGGCTGGGCTCAAACTTGTGATCCCCCTGCCTCAGCCTTGGGGGTTGCCAGGGTTACAGGTATTTGCTACCATGCGAGGCTAATATTGCCACTTTCAATATGAAATCGATGCTGGACACATAGGTGATATCAGTTGAACTCCGAAGGTGCCTTAGCACATGAACCTGAACCTAAAGAGTGAACGCACAGGGAGTAGTCCTCAGAACATGGTAAGATTCACATAGCACTTGAGATCCATGTAGTACTCATGACACTGACTGTCCTATTATTATAAATATATGAGTAAAACTAGGTAAAAACAAAATAAACAGGTAAAAATATTATAGGCAGTCAGATAGGGCTGGGTCCTCAAGAGGGTCAGGACAAAGGTGAAACAGGCCACAGCTGTGCAAAGACGCATCAGCTGTAAACTGGGGCTCAAGGTAAGGACAAGATGAGCAGGCTGCATACTTCCTCAAAGAACAATCACTGGGCCTAATGAAATCTAGATAGACATCAGCAACCTCAGTGGGTGACCAGAGACCTCTGGACCCACCACTTCCTAGAGAATCTTCTTTCTTTCCAGCCATGCTTGTTACGTTACTTGTTTCTCAACTGGACCTCCATCACCTAAATGACTAACTTGGAAC
>NW_022973495.1:0-1459 GCF_012274545.1 Fukomys damarensis
GGGGATGAATGCAACATCATAACTCCTTGCTACATGAATGTGTGTGTGTACATGTGTGACACAGAAACAACATTCATTTTGAATTTTCTGTGATGTACTGTGTCTGTAGACATCTTTAAATAGGATTAAATTAAAAAGGTGATTATTTCACTTGCTTAATGTATTATTTTTAATAAAAAACTAAGCATCTTTGATACCCCCAGCACCAAAGCCATCCTGGATGTAGCCCACATGGCTTTTCTCTTAGGGTGGGCCTGCTTACTGCCTGCAGATTTCCTTGTCAGCTGATCAGTGTTTCTGGCATCTCTAACTTCTTCAGGTCTCCATTGCACCTTTGGCTTCACTTTCACAGCTTCATGCCATTGCACTCACAGGGGCTTCTTACAGGGATCATATCCCTGTCACAATTTTTGCCTGGCCTCTCAGGTATTTTTCTGAAATTTGGGTGGAAGCCTCCATGATCTCATAAGTCTTGCATTCTCTATGCCTTAAAATATCAGCACTATGTTGATGTACTAAGATTTTCCACCAGTTTGAAAAATAGCAGGGCCCCTTGGACATGGCTGCAGTACCCTTTGAGTACCTAGTTGGCCTAAGTCAGGCTTACATTTCCCTAGATATTCCTGAATGAGCCACTGTCCTAGGATTCTCTTCAAAATTGAAGATTTATAGTTTTGCACCCTTGAACCCATAATGGGTAAGATCTTGCTGATTTCTGAGATGCCTGTAATGTGTCTTTCTTCTTGTGCCTTTACAAAGTACACGGCTTCTTTTTAATGCTAATATTTTTAGCAACTATACTCTTCTGTGCCTTAACTTTGCAATTACTTCCTTATTGGCAAAACTGCAAACTTTTCAAATCATTCATCTCTGCCATTTTCTCCTTATTCTCACTGTAGATCTGGCTAAAAGCCAGCAGTACATATATTGTAGTCTGAACACTGGGATATATTGAAATTTACTTTGGCAGATTAGTTTGTGGCCTTTAATCTCCATCTCCAGAAAAGTGTCAGGACCTGGGTAAAATGTAGACAAATTTTATGCCAAAGTGTAACACACATGGATGGCATCCTGGTTCAGGTGCTAGTGAAGTCCTTGTTGTTAATGGAAACTTCCTGAGCTTGTCCTTTACTCTTTGAATTTTTTAAAATCTGTATTCCAATTTTCTGAGCTCTGACCTATATTGCTTATCAAACATGCTTACCACATTCTAGGTCTTCTGTGGCTTGAATCCCCAAACATTTCCAACCTACTTCTGCAAACAAAAGTTTTCTGAACCTTATGGGCCAGGTTCAACCACAGAAACACCTCCAGTACTGGTACCAATATCTGTATTAGCCACTTCACCTGGGACAAAATACCTGAAATATACAATTTAAAGGAAGAAAAGTTTATTTTGTTTTAAAAGGAAGAGAAGTTTATTTCAGTCCATGGTAGGTTTGCTTCAAGGTATAAATGG
>NW_022973496.1:0-1941 GCF_012274545.1 Fukomys damarensis
TCTCCACAACCTGCCTGCTGGACAGCTCTGCCCAGATATCTCAAACTCCACACCTGTCCCCAAAACCCTTGCTTATTCTGCTCCTTCACCACCTGGAGTCTTAGCCAGAAACCTCAGAGCCAATCTTTGTCTTCCCAATTTCTTGCCATCACCCAGCCTGGCTAACCAGGAAGAAAGGTCTCATTAATTCAATCTTCAACAAACCTTGCTTCTTGTTCACGTCATTGTAACCTCACCAGAGAACATCCACAATCCTCAACAGGTAGGCATATGGCTTGATATACCTGGTTCTCTGTATCTTTGAATGAACTTAGTCAAACCTCTTTGAAATAGAAAATGGTTCCTCTGCTGTACATATAAACCAGGCAAAGCTGGTAGGACATGTTGAGGCACCTCACTGTTCAAAGCAAGGACTACCATCAGCAGATGTGGAAGCCCACTGGAAATAGAAATTCTCAGGCCCCTTCCCTGATCCACTGAATCAGAATCTGTTTTAACTCAGGCTGACTATACGCCCACACAAGTCTGAGAATCAGTGCTGTAAGAATAGAGACAATCACTTTGTATTTTATTGTAATGTTGAAATCAGGACCCAAACATTCAGCAACTCCACCTAATGTCCTGTTAACCCCTAACCTTTAGGTGCATATTATCTTTTTGATAACAGCCAATAGGGCAGTGCCCTCTGAATTACTGATCCATTACACTGTCAGTCAGTCTCAACCATGGCTACACAAAAAAATCACTTCATTATAGGTTCTGATCGATTTAGTCCGTGAATCTTTATTCGCTATTGTAGCAATGCAGTCATAATTGAAACCACCAGGAAGCCCAGGAGGTTGAAATTTAACCTCGTCTACCTACCTTCAGAGAACTTTTTGTTTTTTGTGCTGGGGATCAAACAGTGCAGACACACTGTGCGGACAGGACTCTACCACTAAGCTGCATCTCCAGCCCCTTCTATTTTGAGTCAAGTTCTCATTATATTGGCCAAGTGTGCATCACCAAGCCTGGCTCAGGCCGTTCTTAATCTTTGGATGCACTTCAGAGTCACGTGAGAACATAAAACACATTGCCATGCAGGGGCCTCATCCCAGAGGAGTAATTCAGAGGCGAGCGGGAGGGTGAAGGGATTTGTTATCCTGGTAATTTGTGAGGTGAGGGTTAAAAATCATTACCCATAAAGGGGTGCTGAGGCCACGCCAGTGCCAGCAGCATGGGGTTACAACCTCACATAGGCTGGAGCGGTAAGAAAGCTACATACTATTTGCTTCCTCTCCTCATATCCAGAGGGCCCAAAACAGGTCAAAGGAGTCACGGGAAAAATAAAAGCCGAAAGCTAGGAAAAGAACTTGTCTGGAGAAGCCAAGTGGCTTTTTCTTTGCACCTTATTAGTCCTCCCCTAGAAAGTGACCACGGTATTTACCATTTCCAGCACAACTACAGGCGATCAGTATTTTGACAGTCTACCACGAGTACGAGATGCTCTACCCTCCTCTCTCCTCTAAAACTCACTGCCACTCGACCGCATAGAAATCAGTATCCAATTCTGCCATTGAGTTTGGGGCTTAGCCAAGTTACCAGGCTTGTCCAACGCTGCAATAGCTGTTCAGCCAGCACTCGAATAATTCATCCCCGGGCCACCGAGCCTAACATCAGGGGTTGGACAGCGTCCCGCGCGTCACCCCTGACTGCAGATAACGCAGCCCCGGCCCTCCCGCCCCTCACCCCGAACGACCTGCTCCCTGACCCCTGCCAAGCCCGCTAAAGTCACGGCGAGTCACCTGTGCGCGCACCGAGACCGGCTGCGTCGCCCCGGGCCTCGTCCGGGTTCTCGCGGGACACAAAGCTGTGCTGAGCGTCCTGGCCAGGGCCAGCGTGTGGACCCGAGGTGGCGGCGCGAAGGCCGAGGGCAAGCGGCGGACACAGGCGGAAAGGACA
>NW_022973497.1:0-261 GCF_012274545.1 Fukomys damarensis
CTTTTATATGGCTGTTGATCAGACACAAGGAGCTACTCTGAATCTAAATACTAGAAGTCCTTTATAAATAAAATCATCAATGAGCTAAAAGGTGGTCAGATCAAGTATAAAAACCTTCATGGCATGTGTTGTGGCTTGGACTGTGTCACCCTACTGCCCAAGATGTTGAAGTTCTAATCTCAGAAACCTGTGAATGTAGATTTTGGAGATGACTGAGACATCAAGAGTGTGAAGTGGTCCCTAACTCAGTATGACTGTGTG
>NW_022973498.1:0-244 GCF_012274545.1 Fukomys damarensis
GCAACCAATAAGTAGTTTTTTAAAAGAACTATAATTGATATCCTGAGAAGAGAGAAAACTCAACTATGTAAAATACTAAATAAAACCAGAAAAGATAGAAAAATAGAAGACAAAAAAGACTCAAAGGCAATCAAAAGAAGTTTCAAAATGCTAGATGCTAACTTAACCATATAAAGCATTACATCTAATATAACTGAACTAAATAGATGAATCAGAAACTACCAGAGAGCTTGACCTGTGTGAG
>NW_022973499.1:0-207 GCF_012274545.1 Fukomys damarensis
TCACCTTCACACTGGGCAGGCACCTCCAATCGGAGCACATGGGGGCATGGTAAGATCCTGACAAATGAGGTGTCCCCTCAAGGGTGACAGAGAGCGAGGTGAGGAGGAGAGAAGCGCGACATGGTTACCACAGCTGTGTTCTCTGGCAGGTCAACTGCAGGAAAGTGGCCAGGTGCCAGGTGCAGCTGTGCAAAAGACTCTAAACTC
>NW_022973500.1:0-228 GCF_012274545.1 Fukomys damarensis
ACTGCCCTTGGAGTTGCCCAGGGTCTCTGTGGACAATGCATTCTCCCTCCCAGCACGTTTAACCCAAACTGTATTTTTCTTTGACACCCCATCCACTACAGCAAGGCTGCCGTGGCCTTTCTCCCCTTCTCATTCTCAGTTATTTCCACTTCTGGGCGATCACTCTTCCTCTGCTCCAACCGTCTCAGACCCACAGTCAGCAATGGTGTAGCTCCACAGTTCCCTGAG
>NW_022973501.1:0-546 GCF_012274545.1 Fukomys damarensis
CAGATGCCTGCTTCTACCTTGCTGGTCAGAAGAGTAGCCCTGTGATTAATTATGCTGGCAAGCAAAAATAGGGAGGCAAGAATTTAGACTCTCTACCTTCTAGAGAAGGGATGGTAATGTATTTGGGAAACTCAACTTGCAGCCTTGGCCACACTAGCTAAAGTCAGTGTTTTCTGAGCTAGCATGGCAAATCCATAAAGAATAATCTGTAATGAGCATATTCAATAGTGTATGTGGGCAAGCGCTCCTGACCTCTCCTCTTTTCCTTTGAAATGATTCTATGATAAATGGCTCTTCAGAACCTACATTTTAACACTGAAAGTTAGAATTCAGCCTAGCTGTGATCACAGGTTATAATGTTTTTTTCATTAGGCTGATGGGAAGATCAGGAAGCCATCTATGAACAGACCTTGCAGGCGTGCTGCTTGAGCCTGAAGACCTACATTTAATAGATATTTTGCATTGATTTTTTCCCACATTTTGAAAAAAAATACATTAGAAGGAGCAACAAAAACGACCACGGCCAAAATGTATCTTTCTCTTCCA
>NW_022973502.1:0-337 GCF_012274545.1 Fukomys damarensis
AAGGGTCGATGCACTTTACAGTCTACCATAACACAGCCTGCACCGACCTTCCAAAGCAACAAGGGATGAGCATAAATAATTATTGCACGATCGCTGTAAAACTTAAGTGTTATGCTCTATGGTAAACACATCCCACAGTTCTGAACATTCCTGTGGACTGTACAGATATAAGAAATGTTAGAGACACAATGTATGCATATGTTTTAGAGAATATATCACATGTAACATCTCATAGAGTCTTATATTTCTTCAAAAGTCTATTCAGGAAATCTTTATTGGTCAAAAGGCAAAAGGGAACCATTGAGGAATTACTGTGTTCATAGGTAGCCAGAGCATA
>NW_022973503.1:0-204 GCF_012274545.1 Fukomys damarensis
TCCAGAAACTCTAATGAGATAACAGAATTCTTTGCACAAAGCTTCCTAAAGCAACAGTGAGTGTTGGCTCTTTGGACAACAAGGTACTAAAAGGGAAGAGGGTGAGGAAGGGCCTTGAAGTTGTGGGAGGCGCCGTTCTGTGGAACCTCAGAACTAGAACATGAGCAAGTTCGTGACATTGCTTTCTCTCCATGGAGCCCAGTC
>NW_022973504.1:0-222 GCF_012274545.1 Fukomys damarensis
AAAGAATTGGACTTGTGGAATCATTTACACTTTATGAAACATTCCTTTTGTAATTGCTTCTCATACAACCTGGTATGGTTTGTCCATATCCCCACCAGACTGTTCCTTCTGAAGCATTTGTCTTTCTCTGGTTCCCTAGTGCTTTACAAGGGTAGAGCAGAATAAACATACCATGCGGGGTAACTAAATCAATGGTTTTTTTTCCCATCACACAGATAGGAG
>NW_022973505.1:0-211 GCF_012274545.1 Fukomys damarensis
GGATCTCTGACTGGTCATTCCCCTCCCACACAGGAGGGCAGGCTTGTTAGCGCTCCTGGTCCCGAGACAGTTACGTGCCGGAGAGGAGGAGGAATATGCAGTCCAGAGGCCTGGGACGTCCCCCTTTAGATTTCCAGAAGTCCTCGCCTTCCGGGACTCCAGCAGGGCAGGCAGAAATGATGACGGGGTCCAGCAGGAGGGATCCGTGAGC
>NW_022973506.1:0-241 GCF_012274545.1 Fukomys damarensis
CTGGAGATGAAAATGGTCCCTGAACATATTTAAATTGCTTCTTGCTCTTACAGTCTTATTCTTGTTCTCATTATTTAGAGAATACTTTATTAGTTTCTGTAATCAAACCCATGTAGATATGACCTGACATATTTAGTACGATGTGTTACCCCTGTACACATGGAAAAAAATAAAAATTAAAATAAATTAACATTTCTAGACCAATATGGCTGTCCATTTCTGTTCAATGCCAACTCAACAC
>NW_022973507.1:0-1004 GCF_012274545.1 Fukomys damarensis
TTTTTTTTTTTTTTTTTTTTTTTTTTAAATTTTTGACACTGGGGATCACACTCAGGTTCTTGCGCTTGCAAGGCAGGCACTGGAGCCACTGAGCTAAATCCCCAGCCAGCAGGACTCATTTTCTAAATTAAAAGCAGAACACATGGATTCTCCCAAGTGCTTGTCTTGCCTGCCTAGAGGATGCTGGTCAGCCCTCAGATACATGGTAGACCATTAACCCAAGTCTCCAGGTTTTGCCCGTAAGGACAGGGGTCAGCAGAGAAAATGGCCATCTTGAACTGAAGGCATTCATTTCAGGAGTACTAAATGGACAGAGAGGCCAGCTGTGTAGGGGCCAGGAAGATGGGGGGGTCTGGTCAGGTGGGTGACTGGGCCATGTCCCAGACAGCAGTTCCCAGGTTCTACAGACACAGCCACAAGCAGCCCAGGCCATAGCCGAGTGTGCGAGAACCCTCTGTGACCCTAAACAGAAGCACCCAGGCTAGGCCAAGATATCCAGGCATTTCCACATCTGAATCAAGGCTGCACATTAGTTCCTTCTATCAGCTTGTTTACTTTGCTCTCTGGGTTAAATCAGATTCCTAAAAATAGCTTCCCACCTATTTCTAAGATTTCCAGCTGTTTTATATACAAGATCTCTATGGCTAAAATATCTCACACATAAAACCATATGGACTCAGAGCCTTCAAAAAATATTCAATAAAATAATCCCAACAATTTGTATTTTCCTGAAGTCTTTCCAGATGTTTGCTTATTGCTGTTTTTCCTAAAATAACTGGCTATATTTCCTACATATTTCTACTTTTGTCCTATTTTCCAGGAAGACGTCTTTTGCTTTCACAATTGCAAAACTGAAAGGAGCTGAGACTGTTGTCTAAGTACCCCTGAAGTAGGCACATACTACACTCGGGTCTCAGCTGTACCCCTAACCTCAGGTAAACTTGGCTTGAGGAAACTTCCACACTCAGCTCTCACTGGAAAACTCATCTTAGTGCAGAACTGGT
>NW_022973508.1:0-205 GCF_012274545.1 Fukomys damarensis
AAATAGGATTGCTTTACATTTCAGTTTGTTCTATTTGATTTTGTATGTTTAAATATCTGTATTCCCGGTATTGGTTATTCTTAGCAGTTTGAATCTCTTATAAATTTTAGGTCTAAAACAATTTATTTTAAATTTTAATTTAAAAAAATTGAACAGGAGTCTATAATTCAGGGGATCTTACTCACTGAAAAAGAATGTTAGCATG
>NW_022973509.1:0-255 GCF_012274545.1 Fukomys damarensis
TCTGGGTAAAAACCAAGTATTTTGTAATGCTTGCCTTGAATCTAAACATCCAAATACACGAACCAAATAAGTCTTTCTGCAGAGTTTTACATCCTATCACTTTTAATCTTCAATTTAAATCTTTACACATTGATATATGCCTCAAATAATACAAAACTAGTGTTTTAATAGACATCCAGGTTTGCATAGTGCTGAAAGACCCTAGGGGGGTAACTTGATTGTCACTGTTTTTCACCTGAAACTGGTGGTAGAAAC
>NW_022973510.1:0-794 GCF_012274545.1 Fukomys damarensis
GCATTTCATAACAATGTATAATTACAACATATCCATTAAAAACTGAAACTTTTTGCCTGAGTAGTACTCCATTTTATAGAAAAAACACATCTTCTTTATCTGAATGATAAATGTAATTGTACTGTCTACTTAAAAAGTACCAATAAACTCCATGAGAAAAAAACTAAAACTTTTAAAATGGATAGAAAAAAAATACGAATGTATAACATTTTGCAAATTGTCTAATCTCTTCTAACCTTTATGAAGAAGTTAAAAACAACCAATTTCACCAATTGGTTAATGCGTAAGACTGGAAACTGGATCTCTTATACCATGTATTCACCACTTTTTCACAATGAAGTTTATTCCTGGTGTGACTTCTGAAATAATTCTAAAGAACGTATCTAAGAATTCTTTAAAAACTGCTTTGGCCTAAAAACCTTTCCCTGATGAAAGGATACAGTCAAAAATACAGCTTGATCATGCTCATGTCAACTTGTTGGGCCTCGTCCCTTGCCTCTCTCATTGGAATTCCTACCTTTTAGTCAGGCCAAATCCTTCTCAGATGCCTGCATGTCCATCCTTTCTCTGGCCTTTCACATTTCACTCTGAGGACATACAGCCTTCTCTGCTTACTCTAGAGAGTCCTTGTCCTTTCAGGTTCAATTTCACTTACAGCTCCAACACCTTTTTCTAGTCCCTCAAGTCACAATTTCTGAGCTCCTACAGGTTCTGGCAGTGGTTGCTAAGTGAGTGGATAAACAAATGCTCTAGTTTGGTTAAATTTGCCCATGTGTTGAAGACTTGATCCCAGG
>NW_022973511.1:0-238 GCF_012274545.1 Fukomys damarensis
TTACCTTCTGAGCATGGGATCCTAATTCTTTTTGATGTAATTCACCCACATGAAAGTGCAGTGGCCAGAAGTACGGATACCCTGTGAGGCCACCTTCTTAACTCATGTATGAAAGAGAGTGGTCCTAGAATGACATCCTGTTGATTCAATGCTTCCTTTTAAAATTTGAAAGTCCATATGGCTCTTGGGAGTGCATTTATTCCTCTACATTCTAAGGCTGCTCCTTCAACTTTACAGA
>NW_022973512.1:0-202 GCF_012274545.1 Fukomys damarensis
GGAACAGTAACAATTTAAAGCCACTGTACCACATTATAATCAAGTTCTCTTCAAAAGTCAAAATAAATTACCAATTTCATAGTACTTTTATAAATAAAGTTTTTCAGTATATTTCATTTTCATTGTCTCTCGGGAAAATGCTACATTCAAATTCATCCTATACCTACTGATAAAATAATTTAATTTTTCACTCACTATTTTA
>NW_022973513.1:0-441 GCF_012274545.1 Fukomys damarensis
TACCCTTCACCTGCCAAGAGAGAGAGGACGTACCTTGGACAGGGGCTTTCTCTCATGGCAGTTCATCCCACCAACGAAGACCATGTTGGGCATCACAGGTTTGGGATAGTCAAAAACAAAGTCCGTGCGTAACAACCAAATTGCTGGTTGGCTGAAGAGGTCATACGTGGTGACGGGTGTTTGCAGAACTTCAGAGGCAGTTTCTAGCACAGCTTTAAAAAAATAGGGGCCAGACAAGTGCCCCACCAAGTACGAGATAAGGTTCCAAACTCGCTGCCTGAAATTCATAGCATCTGAGAAGCTCAGGAGGAGTCTAGGAACATAAGACAGAGGAGCTGGGTTCTGGGCACCTTCTTCAAGATAATGCAAAAACATTCTTCTGGCAAAGACGACAGATGGGAGTGAAAAATATTTGGCAACAATAAAGCCACACGCATCAAA
>NW_022973514.1:0-213 GCF_012274545.1 Fukomys damarensis
GAATACTATCCAGAAAACAGCAAAGTTCTGTTGCTGTTGTGGTACCTGGCACCCTTTTTTTTTTATTATCATCTTAATCATCATCTGGTAAGAGAACATTCTATAGTAACATCCTTAAAAATAGCTCTGATAAAGCATGGTCACTACTACGTATCATAAAGCATGTACAAGATATTTTACATTCACAGAGGTATGATACAGTACTGTCCTACA
>NW_022973515.1:0-307 GCF_012274545.1 Fukomys damarensis
AACAAGCCCTTCCTAGTCTCTCCCTCCCCAGTAATCCCCCTTCTCCCCTGTAGCTGTAACTCCCTGTTCTGGTGCAGATAAAATTGACAACCATGTCTCATAAACAAAGTTTATGGCACTCTGTTCTCATCTGATTCATAAGACACTGTCTTCTTTCAAGGCGAAATTACAAAACTGTCTACCCTTGTCCTGTTCCAGGAAATTCACTTGCCCCATTGTTAGGAAAACCACCCCCTTGACAAAATGTATAAAAGCTGGAACTTTGTTCTTTGCTCTTCCTTTGGACAGGAGTCTGTTGAGCCAGTGA
>NW_022973516.1:0-278 GCF_012274545.1 Fukomys damarensis
TTGGGAAGGGATGCTGTGTCCTCGCTCTCAAAGTACATAGCTGACACACAGCCTGATGCACAGCTGGTTATTATACATTAAGAGATTTCATAATTTTGCCTGTTAGCGCACGCCTGTAATCCCAGCACTCAGGAGGCTGAGACAGGAGAATTGCCACGAGTTTGAGGCCAGCTGGGCCACATGGTGAATTCAAAGCCAGCCTGAACTACAAAGCAAGATCTCAAAAACCCAAAAAAGATATAAAAACAGTTGCTTTTCTGTATGTAAACTATAACTAA
>NW_022973517.1:0-215 GCF_012274545.1 Fukomys damarensis
TTCAGGGCACCTATATAAATATACTTCTGTTTTGCCTTTATTACAATGTGTGATCTGCTTCACGTAGGGGAAAATCCATAAAGGCTACAGCCACAAGTTGGAGTTGGCGACCCTCACTCCATCTTCCCCCAGCACAGGTAGTTTTCATGCAATCTTTCCCGGGCTTTGTTATTCATCAATTATCTACATTTCACACTGTGCCAAAACCATTATGA
>NW_022973518.1:0-234 GCF_012274545.1 Fukomys damarensis
GGGAAGATGAGGAAGAAAGAGAAGAGAAGAGAAAAGAAAAGAGAAGAAAAAGATAAGAAAAAAGGAAGGGAAAGAAAGAGATGCTTATTTCATGAATTAGACTATGTTCCTTACTCTGGCCCATTTGCCAGTGGGGCTGGCCAGTGGCTGACCATTGTGCTGCATAGTGACAGCCACCAATCAACATGGGTCAGAAGGGCCACAACTTGACCTCAAAGAGAACCTACACAGGAT
>NW_022973520.1:0-804 GCF_012274545.1 Fukomys damarensis
CGTTTGTGTTCTAATGTCAAACTGAAGCTATCGCCAAGTATACAGAGTTCTGGAGGCTTGTGTACACTCAGAGATGCTAGGCACTCTCTTACGCCTCAAGGGCTTCTCCGCTAAAAGTGCCTCACAACAGTGTTTCAATGTCTGCCAGGCAGAGACCTACAAACAAAAAGGAATACAGTTGTGCACAACAAAAGAGGTGGACTTCACTGGTAAGCTCACACAGTTGCAGCAGCTTTCTCTGTGGAGCACTTCACATTCATAAAAATGACCCCTTTCGCTTTAAACGTCTAAGCGGCGAGAGAAACTGTTTCCCGGGGAAAACTGCACTTTAAACCGCAGAAGCCCTCTGCTAAGTTCCTTCTGCTCTAACGTCAAACTGAATCTATACCCAAGTATACAGAGTTCTGGAGGCTTGTGAGCACTCAGACCTGCTAGGCACTCTCTTAGGCCTTAATGGCTTCTCTGCTAAAAGTGCCTCACAACAGTGTTTCAATCTCTGCCAGGCAAAGACCTATAAGAAAAAAGGAATACAGTTGTACTCCACATAAGAGGTGGACTTCACTGGTAAACTCACAGAGTTGCAGCACCTTTCTCTGTGGAGTAATTCACATTCATGAAAGTGACCGCTTTCGCTTTAGACGGCTAAGCGGTGAGAGAAGCTGTTTCCCGGGGAAAACTGCACTTTAAACCCCAGAAGCCCTCTGCAAAGTGCATTTGTGTTCTAAGGTCAAACTGAACCTACCCCAAGTATACAGAGTTCTGGAGGCTTGTGTACACTCAGAGCTGCTAGGCACTCTCTTAGGC
>NW_022973521.1:0-216 GCF_012274545.1 Fukomys damarensis
CACTGGTTAGAAAAACATGGCTCAGTGATCTTATGTGATTTTGTGATAAGGATACCAGTCAGGAAATTGAACTAATGAAGAGAGTCTGGAGATAGCTAATTGTTAAATTTTTCTAGGTATAGTTTGATTGCTTATTCCCATTTCTTTGAATCTGAAGAAAAGTGTTATCCTGGCCTGCCTTGCAAGTGCAAGGACCTGAGTTCAATCTCCGGTACC
>NW_022973522.1:0-624 GCF_012274545.1 Fukomys damarensis
CTTACCTTACCAGTAAGTTTTATATTTTCATGTAATTTCGTGGCATTCATTAGGATCCTTTCATTTCACCTTGAATTAACTCCTTTTCATATTTCTTGTTAGGCATGTCTAATGGTGATGAACTTTCTCAGCCTTTATGTGCCTGCAGAAATCTTACTCTCTCCTTCAGTTTTGCCAGGCACAGTGTTTTTGGTGGAAAGTTATTTGTGCGTGCATCCATATGTGTGTGTGTGTGCGTGTGTGTGTGCACCTTCACTGTGTCGTCATATTCTTGCCTAGCCAGTTCCTGCTTAGAAATCCAATATCCCTGTGATAGCTCCCTGTATATAATGAGTTTTATTCTGCCGCTTCTTTTAGAATTACTTTTCTTTGATTTTTGACATCAAATTACTATGTGTCTTGGTAAACTCTTCTTTACATTTACACTGGAAAATTATGAGCTTATGTATTGGGATGTCAATTTTCTGTATCCAGATTTGAGAAGTTTTCAGCAATTAGTCCAGTAAATAAGCTTTCTATCCCTTCCTCTTTGTCTTCTATTTCTCAGAATCATATAATGTCAATGCCAGCTTCTTCGATGGTGTCTAATAAAACATACAGACTTTATTCTGATTTTTTTTTTTT
>NW_022973523.1:0-341 GCF_012274545.1 Fukomys damarensis
ATTATGCATTTTGTTGAAATCTAGCATTCACTACTGTAATATTCTAATAGAAAAAAATTCTTCACCTATTTAAAAGGACATTCATGAGCATGCCAGGCTATAAATTCTGCTAGAATAGTCTTGTTTGCCTTTGTTGCTTACTGTATCTCTAGATTATAGCTCAGTGGCTGTCATCTGAATATTTGTGGACTGAATATTTGTGCACTGAATATGTATTGAAAACTCCTTAGATAGAGCTGTTCTCATAGAAGGTACATGCAGACTGAAAGTAAGGAGGGTTAAGGTGTTAAAATAGTTTTGTGTGGTCTGGTTAATAAAAATTAAAATAAATCAGGCATAAA
>NW_022973524.1:0-1190 GCF_012274545.1 Fukomys damarensis
GGTGTGAGTGCTACCCACTCTAAGTAGCCTGGATAAGATCCAAGGGATAGAAACAGCTGTGTTCATTCCTTGTTTTGCTACTTTCTGCCTGCTATGAACTGTTTCTCCTCTGCAAAGTCTGTCTGCCATCACCTTGCTTTGGAGCCAGACTATTACAATCTGAAATCTCTACAAAATATGAGCTACATAAACCTTCCCCCTTTAACTTTTGGTACCAGGTATTTTATCTCAGCAACAAGAGAAAAGTAACTAAGACAACTTTTTATTATCTGGATTTAAGAAGGTAAAGGATATCCCTGAGATGGAAAAGAAGGCTTCCTTGTGTTGGCACCCTTTTGAATTCATCTCTCTGGATTTAAATGGCTTCTATAGGAAGTATGCTAAGAATGACCTAGAATTGAACTCTGCTTGTTTGATGCAACTAAGATCTGGACAAGTCTGAATGTAGGGGTAGCCTTGGTTTCTGAGATAAAATTGTGCAAGCTCCTTTATTCCATGATACTGCAGCAACAAATTAAAACTTTGTTTTGGAATTGAGAATTGATATATCAAAATGAGTAGCGTGGTAAAACAGACCATCATGGTGGATTTGCAAAGTAAAACTTGGTTAACAATTTCCTGAACCTTCCTGCTCATAAAGAAGATAAAACTTTTTTAAAAGGAAGGAAGGTGGTGAGGCTTTTTTTCTGGACAGTTTTGCTAAAGCTCCAGCCAAGGTCATTATTATGGTTTATATTTAGATGTCCCCCCGCAAAGCTTCATGCTATCATAGGTGGGATTTTGGAAAGGTGATCAGATCATGGGGGCATGACACTTGTCAGTGAATTAGTCCACTGATGACATCATGGCTAAATGTGAGGCTGGGAAGTAGAGCCTGGTCTGAGGAGGTGGGTCACTGGGGGCGTGGCCTCGAAAGATCTATCTCCTTTTCTCCTCCCTTGATCTCTTAGCTTCCTACTGCCATGCTGCAAACAAGCCTCTTCTGACATGCCATCCTATGCATTGAAACCTCTACTGACTGTGAATCAAAATAAACTTCTCCCCCTTTAACTTGTGGATGTTGGATATCTTGTCCCAGAGATGAAGGAAGTAATACAGCCATGGTGTAGGAGGTCTGCTTTTAACTTCCATGTTTAGCAAAGGGGGACTTCACAGGACCCTAGGAGGACAGAATGGATTGCTGATTCCCA
>NW_022973525.1:0-1496 GCF_012274545.1 Fukomys damarensis
AGGAATGGAAACTAGGACAACCTCTGTGGAAATCAGTGTGGAGATTCTTCTCAAAATTAAAACTATAAATTCCATTAGACCCAGCTATTCCCCTTCTGGTGTCTAAAGGAGTTAAAAACATCGTATTACACGGATCCATGCACACCCGTGTTTACAGCAGGACAACTCATAACAGCTAGGTCTTGGAAGTGGCCTTTATGTCCATCATTAGAGGAGCAGATACAGAAAATGTGGTATTTACACTGCAGTGAAGTACTACACTGCCACAAAAAAGGATAAACTCGGGTCATTTGTAAGAACATGGAAGCACTTTGAAACCATAATGGTAAGTGAAGTGAATCAGACTCACAATCTTAAATATTGCCTGGTTTCTCTTATATGAGAAACCAAAGGTATAAATAAAGTTAAAATAAAAGACAGAAAATGGGGGGGGAGTTATTGTAATTCAGCATGGCCATTGTATCAAAAAGTATACTTTGATTTAGTATGATTATCTTATGTGTTTTATATGTTTTGTTTTTATAATCTGGCTGTTAATCTGTGTGTGAGCTAACTAACTTTATATAGACCTAAAATAAATAAATCTGATGCTGGCAAAAAAAAAAAAAAAAGTGAATGTGTTTGTATAGGTGCCAACTCCCTTGGTGAATGTAATTGTGTAGTGAAAAAATGTACTATTAAAAATAAAAATTAAAGAAAAAGAGCACGGAGACTCAGTACATGTTATGCAACATTACGTTGACCTTGGTGTGAATTATTTTTTCTACTATCTTGAAACCTTTCGTGCCTCCATTCTAGGTCGTTAAGCATCGACAATGAATGCACAAAACATCCAGAGGACATAGGAACCTTTCAACTCGGCCATGGCTTTCAGTGAGGTAAGAGAGCAGTGCGGAGCTACACTGCCAACAGCGCGACCACACAATCACTAAGCACGCGACACTTCGGGAACTTCTCCTTCATTACACATCTGTGAAGCACATTTGAACACAGCGTGAGCGAGGTCACCTCGATTTCCTCTGGGGCTGTCCGCGGCCGGTGGACCCGGGGGAGCGTGGGTGGACGGCCCGCGGGAGGAGCCCGTTCCCTTCCCGGAGCCATCCCCGAGCTCAGCCGGGGTCTGGGTTCCCCACGGCCCAGCGTCCATCGTCCACCGGCACCTGTGAGCTTCACAAAGCAGCCGAGGTCTCGGGGTGGCTTTCAAGGTGCCCCCGAGGTGAGTGGGCTGGGGTTCTGCCGTGACACTGTGCCCGATTCCCTGATCTTATCCCGGCGTCCTGCGAACGCCCAGGTGGTGTGTCCTCCCCAGCCCGTCTGTGAATTTGACGAGCGCCTCTTTGCACCTGGAGGTGACAAAGAAGGGACACAGAGCAGCCCCTCCTGCCTTCGCAGCACTGTAAGGACGTCCCCCCACCCCGTGCCCGGGGATCCGGGCCAGCAGAGGCCCTGAGGGTGCAGCGGCCACTTCTCTCCCAGGAGCTGCACGCGTCCTCGGG
>NW_022973526.1:0-211 GCF_012274545.1 Fukomys damarensis
CACAGAAACCTAGGGAACTCTGTAAACTTTGTGATAGGTTCAATTTTAGGTTAGTATACTAACCCATTCTGCAGAGAGCCTCTGCAATACAAAATGCAACTTTCCCCTTGAAAAAGCTTCTTTCACAGCTTAGTGCTTTGAAACCAATTTGTGAGTTTCCTGAATGTGAAGTACTCCACAGAGAAAAGTCCTGCAACTCTGTGAGTTTACC
>NW_022973527.1:0-205 GCF_012274545.1 Fukomys damarensis
TGTAGGATGCCTACAGAAAACTTCTCCTGGACCTCAGGAGACATCTCAGGGGGTGACCAGGAAGCATGCAACATCAGCCCTCTCTAAGGCTCCCAAGACCCTCAATAGATGCCACAGGGCTCCCTAACACATTAGTATGAGCGGGTTGAGGGAGGAAGGCTCAAAGAGAAAAATAAGGGGACAGCTGACATCTGGGTTACACCAG
>NW_022973528.1:0-256 GCF_012274545.1 Fukomys damarensis
CAGGGGCTCTGTTTTTGCCATACCCTTAGAGCACTGGTTATGCTGTGTCCTTTGGATGACAGTACTTCTGCCAGGTGTGAGGTGATAGCTCAGTGTGCTTTTAATTTGCATCTCTCTCGGGGTTAGTGACGTGGAGCATGTTTTTCATGTGCCAGTTGGCTCTTTGTGCACCCTCTTTTCGTAACTGATGCTATTCACCACCACACTTGGAATGATTTTAAGCGCAAAGCCCTCAGCCAATCCCAGCTGTTAGTAA
>NW_022973529.1:0-246 GCF_012274545.1 Fukomys damarensis
TATCTTAAAAAAGGAAGTATCTTACTACCTCAGTTGTCATTTATTTTCTTTCTCCTTTTTTTTGGGGGGGGGTACCAGGGATTGAACTTGGGTCCTTGTGCTTGCAAGGCAGTCCCCAGAACCGCTGAGCTAAATCCCCTGCTTCTTTCTCCTTCTGTATAAAATTTTACATGAAAGTCTATTAACATATTAATACAAACCAAAGAGAACAAGTACAAAGATTGAAGTGGCACTCATCTCAGAAGT
>NW_022973530.1:0-617 GCF_012274545.1 Fukomys damarensis
CAGGCGGAGAGAGAGCTCTCTGACCTTGTATACTAGGGCACTCGTTTTATGCATGCAGCCTCAGTGAATCTTTGTGATTTAATCACCCCAAAGGTCCCAGCCTCCTAATACTATGACACTGGGGTGAGCATTTTACCGTATGAGTTTAGGGGGACGCACATTCACACCGTGGTAGTAGCACTTAGCTAGATTATGGAATGGAGTATTTTCCACACCTTCTCTGATACCATTCCTCTTGGCATTTATGGCAGTTCCTTCCTGTGTTTTCCTCATAGCTGCATGTGCATTCCTAAACATGGCTTAGCTTTACAGGTCCTTGAACTTAATGGAAGTGTAAACATATTATGTGTATTCTGTTGCATTTTATTTCTTGCATTCAGCGTTCTTTTTTTTTTTTTTTGGTACTGTGGATTAAGCTCGGGCCCTTGTGCTTGGGAGGCAGGCGGCAGAACCACTGAGCCAAACCCCTGGCCCCAACACTCAGCATTCTTTATAAGATTCATCCACATCCTTATATGGTGTTACACTGCTTCCCTTTTATCGTTGCATACTAGTAGTCCGCTATATGTATATATTGTACATAATGTGTCTGTCAATAGACGTCTGGTTTTTTATCG
>NW_022973531.1:0-601 GCF_012274545.1 Fukomys damarensis
AAAGTAGAAAATTTTAACATAGCATCACATTGTTTTCAAATCTCTTTTCCCTCATAATTAATAAGGATTAATTGTGGGTCTTGTTAGGACCAATTTTTTTTTTTTTTTGTACCAGGGATTGAACTTGGGTCCTTGAGATTGTGAGACAGGCAGCAGAACCACTGAGTTAAATCCCTGGAGCCAGGACCAATTTTTTAAAACAGATTTTTATATTTGAATGGGTTACTAGGCTTGACACAAGCAATGGAAAACCATGAAGTTGTGCTGAAAACTTTTTCCTCTTTATGTTTTTCATAACTTCACTCTATTGGGAATTTTACTGTTCTAATCTAGTTTTTAATATTAGCTTTTTAAAAAAAACATGGTTCACTAGAGAAACAAAGCTAATAAGGGATATCTAGAAAGATCTATTTCTCTCTTTATCTCTATCTATAGATAGATAGATGATAGATAGATCACACACACACATATAGAATCTATCAATCCATCTGTACATCTATACACAGTACCTGACTTGTGATGGCTTGACTTATGATTTTTCAACTTTAAGACTTTGTGAGAGAAATGCATAGTGAAAATCATGTTTCCAATATTAAACATT
>NW_022973532.1:0-226 GCF_012274545.1 Fukomys damarensis
CTGTAAGATTGGACATATAGACATTAAAATCATAATGTTAATAAATGAGAAAATGATCACATAATATTCATGCAAAGTAAATATCAGATGTGAAGTAGACAGCATTATCACTAATAGATGTTTTTATGGAAAGGTAAGTAGAGGGATAGAGACACTTAAGCGGAATGATAAAAGCATAGATACCAAGATGGATAGACTGAAAGACCTTGGGACGTGGATATAATAC
>NW_022973533.1:0-370 GCF_012274545.1 Fukomys damarensis
ATGTTGATTTCTTAACCTCTAGTACCCTGGCATGTGAATTTATTTGGAAATAGGCTGGGGTTTTTGTTTTGTTTTGTTTTTAGGTATTGAGGATTGAACCCAAGGCCTTGGCACTAAGCTACAACCTCAGCTTCCATTTATTTATTTTCCAGTACTGGGAATTGAACCCAGAGCCTTCACCCAGAGCTACATTCCCCAGTCCTTTTTTATTTTTTGAGACAGAGTCTCACTAAGTCACTGAGCTGCCCAGCCTGGGTCTAACTTTTTTTTTTTTTTTTTAACTGAGGATCAAACTCAGGACCTTGTACTTGCCTGGCAGGCGTGGTGCCACTGCGTAAATCTCCAGCTCTGGGCCTGAACTTTTGGTGCT
>NW_022973534.1:0-338 GCF_012274545.1 Fukomys damarensis
GCCCCTTCCTGATCCCCTTCTTGATAAAAGTGGGGATCCTCACTGGCATGGCAGTGAGTATAGTGTGTATCTCTACCTCTGCACATCTCTATCAGGCATTGTCAATAGAGATCTCAGAAGACATGGAAAAAATAAGCCTATCCCCAAACACAGTCCAGGGCAAGCTTAATTCCCCAGCAGCTGTCCTGTTCCAAAATAGATGTGCCCTCAACATGCTAACAAGCAACCCAAGGGAAAATGTGCCAGGCTCTAGGTGAAGAGTGTTATTTTGTTAGCCAATCAGGCATAGTCAAGGCAAAGGTTAAAAATTACAAAAATACATCAAAAGCCTTAAAAAA
>NW_022973535.1:0-302 GCF_012274545.1 Fukomys damarensis
AAGTGAGACCCTGTCTCAAAACAAACAAACAAAAACCCTCATAAAATAGTAGCTGCTTTAATTGTTATAATTATTTTTCGAGAGCCCCAAAAGTGCAACTTTATTTATTTGGTACTGGGAATCGAACTGGGACCTTGTTCTTTCAAGGCAGGCAGCTGCACCACTGAGCTAAATCCCAGATAGGAGGAGCACAGTTTTAATGCAGACAAAATCCAGGACACATAGTGTCTGTGGACATTGAGCCAGTTACTTAACTTCTCTAAGCCTGAGTTTTCCTATCTGTAAAATGAATTGATACTATT
>NW_022973536.1:0-220 GCF_012274545.1 Fukomys damarensis
CAGAAAGGTATGAGTCACGAAACTCGCAGCTGTTTAGGGGTTCCAGTCCTTCTGTGCGTGGCCACTAAGATGGAATGCAGGCTCACTGTGGCTTGATTGTGCACTCCAACCTTCTTCCATTTGAAGGCTAGGCCAAGGGCCTTCCTCTGTACTTCCAAGGCCCTGGCCCTGTGTTCACCAGGACCAGGTAGGGACCAGGGTGCATTGACTGTGTATCCCA
>NW_022973537.1:0-258 GCF_012274545.1 Fukomys damarensis
TTTGGATTTTATTTCTAAAATATCACTTTCTCCCTGGAAGTCTTATATTCTGAGCTCTGAACAATTTATTTGGGCTGTACTCATCATCCCATAATCCTATTTTCCAATTTTTTTCTTCCGTAATGCATAACATTTTAAAGAAGGGAAATAAAATAAAATGAAATACACAACAAGAAGAAGCAATGATCTTTCAACAATAGTACTGGGCCCAATTCATAAAAAATTAAATTCTAGAGAAACTGAAAGTGTAAACAAGAT
>NW_022973538.1:0-251 GCF_012274545.1 Fukomys damarensis
AACTGGCAGGGCCAAGTGGTATTCAGTGCTGCTTGCTTTGTTAGTGTTTTCAATGAGTCTTAACATATGATAGAAAAATCAGCATCTACCAGAAATCCATGTGCCCTTTCCTAGACTGCTGGAGCTAGTTTTTCAGTCTTTTCTTCCAGGCCATTGACAAGACGCCAGGTCATTAGCTGGTGCCTGGACATGGGTATATAGTCTCATTTGGGGCCACTTCACTAAATTTGCTTAGTGAAACAGCTGAAGTC
>NW_022973539.1:0-204 GCF_012274545.1 Fukomys damarensis
GAAAAATCACTAGATAGCAAAGGCAAGAAGGATCAGAAATGGAAATATGGTCAAATTTTCCCTCTATCTGATGTGACCATCCGGTGAAGGAAATGTCTAGGTGTAATCATGAAAGAAAGGAAGAAGTGTGACTACGTTGTCTTTTTTTCACAAGCTGATACTAAACTTCATCTGGATGAACATAGGTACAAGGTGTACTGGGGA
>NW_022973540.1:0-1008 GCF_012274545.1 Fukomys damarensis
CCCCACATCCCCTAAGAACATATACTGATGCAGGTACAGGCACACATGCACACGTACACACACAAACCACAAAACATTATAATTTCTTTGACAAAATAGAGGTAAATAAGATATATAAAATAATTCATAGAAATATAGACAGAGATTTTGTGAATGGTCTTAGAAGAGGATATAGGAAAAATAAGTGATTAATAGCACCTTGAAGTTCACTGCATACTTTTCTCTGAAGCCGTATTATCTTACACCCCTCTGGTTAAAACCTTGGAGAGCCTCTCTAGCAGCTACAGAAAGTTTAGTTTCTTTAGCAAGCCATAATTTTCTTTTTATGTCTTTTCTTACATCCATTCATGCATTTATGCTTGCATTCATTCATATATTCTATAAACATCTATGGGTACTTATAATGTACCTGGAACAGTGCCAAGAGCTGGGGCCACAATGGGAAGGTACAGACACACAACCTGTACTAGAGTTTAATCTGCTGGGAGATGGGGAGTGATAGACTTTAATCAAATAGTGTCACAAAAGGAGGGGAGCACTCTTGAAAGAGACATGCATAGTGTATTTAGCTCAGAGCATTTAGTGTCATCTGCAGTTTCCAAGCAAAGAAAAAAGTGAAGATAAAAACCCTACAGCAAAAAGAAACACGGTACATTTGTAGAATTGCCAAAGGAGAAAAAAATGGAATCTAGAGAGAAGAGAAGTACAGAAAGGGTTGAAAGAGGGAATAAGGTAGGAAAAGCCACGTTTTTCAGAAGGTTAAAGGGCTATGCTTTTGTATATATCCTGAGTACAGTACTGATAAGTCATCATGGTGTTTCAGGCAAGAGATGCTTCTTTATATTGTATATTCTAAAATGAGGATTACCAAACTACTGTACCTCCTTCAGGTTCAATCTGTTGCTCTACTTATTTTGTAAATAAAGTTGTGTTGGAGCTCAGCCATGTCCACTAATTTACACTTTCTCTATAGATGCTTTTGAGTTACAATGGCAGAGTTGATTATTT
>NW_022973541.1:0-205 GCF_012274545.1 Fukomys damarensis
GTGTGGCCCTAAGCTGAGTGGAGAAAGAGCAGAGCCATTGTTCTCCCACACTGCAGTCTTCAGTTTTGTTGAGTCCCCAGCACCGCCCCCGCCACACACACATACACCATGGGGTTGTAGAAATGAACGAGTGTAGGTAGCATTGAGGTCAGAGAGACCTGGATCTATATGCTGGCTCACCCATGAGTTACTTCCACAATTTGGA
>NW_022973542.1:0-521 GCF_012274545.1 Fukomys damarensis
GTCCATCCAGTCACATAAGCCAGATACCTGGATCTGAACCAGGATTCACTATTTATATCTTACTAGTCACTAAACCTTAGTGATTCATCTTCTAGCCCAAAATTCACTAGCCCAAATTCACTGCATCCTGACTTGCCTCGGACTTGCTTCAAGTTTTTATTATTTCTTACGTTATCCTCTGAAGTTCCTCTCTATTCACCTTTGTACTTGCAGACTTGCTGTTTCCAACACATTTTCTGTGACAGCTATTTATTTATTAAGTAAAAAATGAATAGTGTAAGTCTCTTTTTAAAAAGACTTAATTACTCTTGTCTCTCTTAAAATTCTGGGAATAGAAACCCTCTTCAACAGAAATGCAACTCAAATTGGCTTATACAATAGATAGATAGATATAGATAGATAGATAGATAGAGATAGATAGATAGATAGATAGATAGAGATATATATGAATTTGCTGTATTATAAAATCCAAAGATAGAAACATAGTCATATCCAGCCACTCCTACAAGGACACTAGAATA
>NW_022973543.1:0-308 GCF_012274545.1 Fukomys damarensis
AGTTACAACACTATACACATTTTATAAAGACATTGAAAAAAATCATTCCAAACTGAAAATACTATTGGGGAAAAATAATAGTTAAACACATCATCATCATCATCATCATCATTTTTGGTACCTGGGGTCGAATTCAGGTCCTTGTGCTAGCGAGGCAGGCAGCGAGACACACATTGTTTTTAATGGAGGCAGAGATAGTTTCCCTCATCACTTCAGAACTGGAGCACAACTTCGTGCAACATAGATTTTCTCAAGTCCTAGACTCAGGCTTAACTTCTTATTATCACTTTGAATTGTGGCTTTTCCCT
>NW_022973544.1:0-287 GCF_012274545.1 Fukomys damarensis
TGAAACTCTGTTGTGAGGCACTTTTAGCAGAGAAGCCCTACAGGCCTAATAGAGTGCCTAGCATCTCTTAGTGCACACAAGCCTCCAGAACTCTGTATACTTGGGCATAGGTTCAGTTTTGACATTAGAACCCAAACGCACTTTGCAGAGGGCTTCTGCGGTTTAAGGTGCAGTTTTCCCTGGGAAGCACCTTCTCTCTCCGCTTAGACGTTTAAAGCGAAAAGGGTCAGTTTCATGAATATGAAGTACTCCACATAGAACGGTGCTGCCAAACTGTGAGTTTACCA
>NW_022973545.1:0-216 GCF_012274545.1 Fukomys damarensis
GAGAAGGAGGCACATACTCTCCCTACCAAGGCCCAGGCTGAGCAAGCAGCCCGGCCTCTCCTCCCTCACATTGAACCAGAGAGCCAAACCGAGTGGTGGCAGGGGGACTGGTACAGAGAACATGGGCTCAGGTTAGAGGACAGGAAATTCCAATTCCATCCCTGCCCTGGGATGTGGCGTTGAGAGAGTTGTAGCCTTTCTCTGGATCTCACTTTC
>NW_022973546.1:0-209 GCF_012274545.1 Fukomys damarensis
AAGGAATGCAGTTGTACTCCACATAAGAGGTGGACTTCACTGGAAAACTCACAGAGTTGAAGCGCTTTCCTCTGTGGAGTTCTTCATATTCATAAAACCGACCGCTTTCGCTTTAATCGGCTAAGCAGCGAGAGAAGCTGTTTCCAGGGGAAAACTGCACTTTAAACCGCAGAAGCTCTCTGCAAAGCGCGTTTGGCTTCTAACGTCAA
>NW_022973547.1:0-271 GCF_012274545.1 Fukomys damarensis
TCAAGATGAGGTTAGAAAACAAACGCACTTTTCAGAGTGCTTCCACGGTTTCACCTGCAGTTTAGTTGGGAATCCGATTCGTTATCCTGTTACCCCATTGAAACTAAAGCGGTTTATTTCCTAATGGTGAAGTGACTCCAAACACCAAATAATTGCAACTATGTCAGTTGACCAGTGAAGTCCACTTCTCATAAGGAGTTTAACAGTGTTTCTTCTTGTTTGTAGCACTCTGCCTGTCTAAGTTTGAAGGACTGTTGTGAGAGGTTTGTAT
>NW_022973548.1:0-844 GCF_012274545.1 Fukomys damarensis
TAAATTATTTATATATGAGAAACCATATTACATATATATTTATATATATATATATATGTGAAACCATTTTACATTTAACATTCTCTGATTTGTTTTCTCTTAGCATTATGCTCTAAAAGTACGTCAATTTAAAATAATCCAAATTTCTTCTTCTTATGTCTCAGTAGTACTCGTGTATAAATGCAACTTATCGTTTATCCATTTATCATTAGATATAGTCCACTTCAAAATTTTTGTAGTATGACTTGTGCTGCTATAAAAAATGCACACATGTATACCTGTGTAAAACTGAAGACATAGACATAGGCAAGGGCTTTGTAACTAGAATACAAATTTCACAAGAATTGACACCAAGAATAAAAAAAATAAGATTACATAATGTTAAAAAGTGTCTGCACGAGGCCAGATATTTAGCGCAGTGGTTCTGCTTGCCTTACAAGTAAAAGGTTCAAAGTTGGATCACCAGTACCAAAAAAAATAAAAAAATAAAAAAATAAAAAAGCTAACTGAATGCAGATACACTCTGCATAATGCAAAATAATTTGCCATTTACTCCACAGATAGAGTACTAATGTCTAGAATATAAAAATAACTAAAACATTAGAGCACTGCCGCAATAGAAGACCTGATCAAAAATGGCCAATTGAGATGAAAAGATATTTCTCAAATAAAGAAGTACAAAGGGTAAATAAATGCATAAAAGTATTTATGAGAGAAATGTAACATGAAAAATACTGGAATTCCATCTCATTTCAGAAAGTAGTAAAAGAATGCAGTAAAGTTGTGGAGAAACATACAATTTTGGTGGGAATGCAAACTAGATAAATTACTATGGAAATCGGTA
>NW_022973549.1:0-235 GCF_012274545.1 Fukomys damarensis
AAATGAGGGCTGGGGATTTAGCTCAGTGGTTCCAGTGCCTGCCTTGCTAGCACAAGGACCCGAATTCGACCCCCATATTAAAAAACAAACAAACAAACCCCCCCAAAAAAACCCAAAAAAGGAGCATCTTACATGTATAGTAAGTACCTTCTTATCTTTACAATAAGAAGATGACTAAAGGGTAGAGGGAGGAAGTCTATGACCATGTTATTGACTTTCATTGAAGCTCTAAATA
>NW_022973550.1:0-202 GCF_012274545.1 Fukomys damarensis
CTTCCTTGGTTCCCATTCTTAATTCACAGCCCAAGGTTTTATAGACTTTCTTATCCATTTCCTCCTCAGTACTTATTACCTTTTAACATGCTATGTATTTGAATTACTCCCCCTCACTTGAATATGTTTTCTTCTTTCACTTCTACATCCATGGTTCTTAGAACAATGCTAGGCACATGCTAAGTGTTCAGTGAATATTCGT
>NW_022973551.1:0-461 GCF_012274545.1 Fukomys damarensis
CCTCCAGGCTGAGCGTCAGCTCCAGCTTGGGTCGGCTTGTTGTCCCCCAGGAGGCTTCTCTGTGCAGGGCGGTGAGAGGCTGGAGACAGGGGTATGGAGAGCATTGTATGGAGAACAACATGAGCACAGCCATATTGACCTGTGATTCACCCCAGCAGTGTGGATGTGCCGTCGCCCATAGCAACCTCCTAGTTCAACTGGTGGTCTGATCTGTTTAACGGTTTCCTTCCGGAATGTGTGTGCGGTACTCTCTTGCAGCCGCACAGCTGGAGAGTATAAAAGGAGAGGTTCGGTAATAAAGCTAGGACCATGAGAAGAAAAGTGCCTCCTGTCTCTCTGTCCTCGTCCTTTCAGGTTTAAGACCTGGGGGCAGGATCCTGACATCGCGGCTCGCAACACAGGGGCCCTTAGCTGGTCTCAGACAGGGACCCAGCTCCCCTGTGCACCTGAAGACACTGCCA
>NW_022973552.1:0-1591 GCF_012274545.1 Fukomys damarensis
CATTTTCCCCTTAATTATGTAGATTTGGGTCTTTTCTTTCCATCTTTTCTTTTTTTGGTTAAGGTTTGCTAAGAGTTTGTCAATTTTATTTATTCTTTTGAAGAACCAATCCTTCACTTTGTTGATTTTTCGTATTGTTCTCTTAGCCTTCATTGTACTGATTTCTGCTCTGATAATTACAAGTTCCTCCCTTGTACAAGCATTGGGTTTGTCTTACTCTTCTTTTTTCTAGAAGCTTGAGGTTCAGCATTACGTTGTTTATTTGGGCCCACTCTGTTTTCCCAATATGAATATTCATTGGTATGAATTTCCCTCCTAAGATTGCTTTCACTGTGTCCCATAAGTTCCAGTGTGGGTATGTTGTATTGACATTGTCATTGAATTATAGAAACTGTCTAATTTCTTCTTTAATTTACTCTGTGATCCATTGGTTGCTCAAAAGGGTATTACTCAATTTCCATATGTTTATGTTCTGTGGTTTCTTTTGCTATTGCTCTCCAATTTCATTGCACTATGATGTGATAATACACATGGGATAACTTCAATTCCTCTGCTTTAAAGAAGATATGGTTCTTTTATAAAATGGAGTACTAGGGCTGGGGATTTAGCTGAGCGGTTCGGTGGCCTGCCTTACAAGCGCAAGGACCCAAGTTCAATCCCCGGTACCAAAAAAAAAAAACCCAAAAAACCAAAATAAAATGGAGTACTACTCAGCCATAAGAATGATAAAATAAAGACACTTATAACTAACTGGATGCACAGGGAGGCCATACTTTTTAGTGAAATAAATAGGACACATGTGTGTAAATACCGAATTGTTTCTCTGATGTGAGAAACAGAAAGTGTAAATGAGGACCAATATATATTGTAGATAATGTTAAATAGGAGGAAAAGGTTCAAAGGGGAAGTAGGTGTGAGGGTGGAGAAAAAGAAAGAAGAGAAAGAAAAATATTTCAAAAAGCAGGAAAATATAGAAACAAAGCTCTGGTAAATAGAGGGTAGTGGAGGGGCAAAAGGGAGGGAAGGGGAATGGGAAAAAACAAGAACCAAGATATATCATGAACTGCTACAAATTTCAATCACGAATGTGATCATAATGTAACCTAAATGTACCCATAAACTTAATGAATTTTTAAAAAAGAAGCAAGAACGAATTGCTCTTGTTTCTTGCTTTTAAATATCAGGAATACATAAATGTGATACCGTTTTATTCAGGCACTTCTTAGATATTTCCTGAAGATCTCTGACCCTTTACGCTGGGGCCTTTTCAGGAGGGGCTGCAAACTACTATGAAGGTGAAGAAACAAACCAAAACCAAAAAGTAAACTGGAATGTATTTCTGCATGTCCACCACCTGTCCAATACGCTGTCACTTCTTATTCTAAGTTGACATAGCAATTCCTGCCACAAACATTTTGCATATATCAAAAAAAGTTGCAAATATTATATTAAAATAATATGTTTTTAGAGGATATTTAAAATTAAAGTATCTCATTTTCACAAGAATGACTAAAATGATTCTAAATACTTCAAGCATCCCTTTTGTTAGAGAAAGACAACTGTGATTTTGAGGTGAGAACTGAGTATTGGG
>NW_022973553.1:0-214 GCF_012274545.1 Fukomys damarensis
GTATTTTCAGTTCTGGGAGAGTGAATGATTCCAGGGTAATCAACCTCTGCCAAGGAGAGGGCAACACAAAGAACGAACAAAAGAAAAGTGTTGGGATTACACATAAACTCTCTTTGGACATATGCAGGCTCACAAAGCTAATGAGCTCCCCATTCAGATTCTCCCGTGGCAGTCTGTTGTAATGGCCCTAAACATTCTCAGGAAAGTGCTACCA
>NW_022973554.1:0-398 GCF_012274545.1 Fukomys damarensis
TGGGCAGCAGCCTGGCTCCTGCTGACGATCCCCAAATAAAGAAGGTGTGGGAGGGGTTTGCCCAGGTATCAGCCCACAGCTTGAGCTGCACAGCGCCCAGGCCAGGAGGGGTTTGGTGGCATGTGCTTCTCACCCATAGCCTTGGATGTGCTGCCTCTGAAGGAGGAGGGTGGGGTGATGAGAGCATGATGGGATGGGGTGGCCTGTATCACCCACTAGAAACTTCGTAAGTGATTCTTGGAGAAAGCTCTGGGCAAGGCCCATTTTGTGGATGAAATAACACATCTTAGTGCCTATGTCGTGGACTGGCCCTTGTGCCATCTGCTGGCCATCACACCCAGCTTCACTTTGAATGACAGTGGGTGATTGGTGGTGCGATACACAAATGGCTTCCCTGG
>NW_022973555.1:0-225 GCF_012274545.1 Fukomys damarensis
AAATGGAAAGGGAGGCTTGGTGCTTGCTGTCTTCTTGCCATGTCTTGAACTGTTTTTCCTCTGTGATGGCCCTCTGCTAAGACGCCCTCCCTTATAACCAGCCAACTATGGACTGAAATCACTACAAATTATGAGCTGACATAAACCTTTCCATTTTAAACTTTGGGTGCTGTTTATTTTGTCTCAGCAATGAGAATAGTAACTAAGAGAGTGGCATTTAAATCT
>NW_022973556.1:0-1702 GCF_012274545.1 Fukomys damarensis
CCAAACCCCAAAAAAAAAAAAAAAAAAAAAAAAAGGCATGCACCCTCAAGCCCCAGATGCTGAGTCTCTGCCTTGTGTTCCCCTGCAGGTCCAGCCAGCTAGGAAACTCATCCTTAGCCCCAGAGCAAGGTGTTTGGCCCTACACCTGGGACCTACTCTTCTTTGAAGCCCAAAAATTGGAGGAGCAAACCCTCATAGGAATCCTGCCCGTACTGTTATTGCTGGGGGACCTCAGCAGTTGCCACACAACCCTGATTGCCTGATTTTCCTCTGTGGCACGGATGCATGAAGGAGTTTGGTGGAAGAGTGCAGGTGGTGGCCTGTGCTGACTGCGTAGTCTCTCAGTGTAAGTCATTCTCCTTGCAGGATGGGGTGCAATGCAAGAGCTATTTTCATTACCATGTGTGGGGCACTTGCCTAAGAAGCTTGCAAATGATCACTCATGCAACCTCGCACCTCTTTACAGGTGAAGAAACCAAGGAGGGAGAGTGAAGGCAGTTTGCCTGAGCATCACAGCCAGTGCTGGGAATTGTACTCTGCTTCCTCCAGCACCAAAGCTGCACTCTTGACTCCTTACTCATTGTCCTCAGGAGGAAGAACAGTGCAGGAATTCCCCATCTCCACTTCCCCAATGCCTCGCACTTTAGCAGAAAGTTGCACATGATGTCATCTCAACCAGCGAAAGGAAAGTCCAGGAAAGGAAGGCTGGATTCCAACACTGACTGGGGACTTGCGGGCTGATCAGCACCATGGCAGAACAATACTGGGAGGAAGGGTCCCATGAAAGTGACGGAGGCAGGTGGAAAAGAAGCTACCTTCATCATCACCCATGGTGGTAAGACCTAAGTGTGAGAAATCAAGTACTAGCAATTGAAGTACATTAGTTACATGCCCGGAGGAGAATACCAAAAGTATTGATCAAAAGAGCTGAGGAAGAGTTGAGGGAAAAGGAAGGAGGCACGAGGGCTTCTCTTTCTTACATCAAATCTTCTAAAGCTATTTGACTCTTTATAAGGAGTGTAAAAGTGTATACAGCTTTTCTAAAAAAAATAAAAACATTAAAAAAACAGCCAGTTGAATACTTACATGAGAACTATCCTAGGATGAGGCTATGTATTCTATGAATGACCACAACAAAAATAGTTTGCATTTCAACAGGTAAGTAAAATATTAAAAAATTCTAGGAAATTGGCAAAGGATTCCAAGTAAAATTTGATGATAAGAAGATAATAAAAAGTGGAGTGATAAAAGGACAGTAAAGTTTCATTAAAAAAATCTATGTTTTAAAGTAGTTTTTAAAAAGAACACCTTCCTTACTTCCTCCCAGAAATGCCTTTCCCAGTTTTATCTAATCTCATCCTCCTTGCATTTCTGAGTAGTGGGCCTAGAAGTTTTTATCATCCCCACATCACAGAGGGAAAAATAAGGTCCAAACCCAATGGGCAGTACAGCGTGGGCACCATGGGCCTGTTGCATTGTGTGTACCGGAAGAATTAGGGTAAGTGCTTCACAAACGTTCCTGAGAAGCAAAACTGTAAAAAGATTTTTATGACAGTGTTTATCAGCATCATTACATGGTGATGACAAGGGCACAAAAAGGGACATTCAAGTTATGACAACTAGCACCACCCTGAGGAAGGATGGAAGAAATAAAGACAAGTAGAAAATGAGAACTAGTAGAGAGGTAACAGCTCCTGGTCAC